>NC_053022.1:443988934-444186384 GCF_003073215.2 Triticum urartu | reverse complement strand
ATCCTCAAACATTGCATGATTAGGATCTAATTAAATTGTGGGATGGGAAGTAGTTGAGGTAGTACCTATTACCTGTTGTATTATCAAACCTTTGGGAGTTACTTCTACGTTTGCCTATTATGCCATGCTATGCTAGTAGACGTGGATTGGGTGAGTGATATCCATGACAGATGTGAGTTTGTTAATTAATGGTTTATCTAAGGTGGCAACTTAAACACACATCTGGGTGGATTGAGGTACCTGGGTATTCCAGGATTGCCTGTTTTTCTTTATGGACCGCCACCCAGGCCCAATGGGATCATGAGATTTTTCATACTAGAAACTTCCGTGTGCAGCCACAAGCTATTATGGGCTCTAGCATAGTTGATTAAGTCGTGCGAACTCTTACAGGGTAGACTAGCAGATGTAGGGGAAAGTAGGTGTAATGGTCTATCCATCGTAAGGTGCTAGCGCTTCTGAAAGACTATGTCTCGGTCATCCGTTTCTCAAACACCGTGTAGTGCGAGAAACCAAACGGAGGCGATCGATTCTTGTGGGGAAAAGTGCGCAAACCTCTGCAGAGTGTATAAACTAATCATGGTTAGCCGTGTCCCCGGTTATGGACATCTTGAGTTTCTAGTACTTGGATTATCATGTGAATCTCAACATGTTACTCTAAAATTTAATTTTGATGGGTTTTGTTTAATGATGATGCTTAATTGGGATTGGGAATGCTGTCAACCATTCTCAATGTTTAACAACTACCATGATAGTTAAATAAAATTTATTCCTTTGAAGTAGGGAAAAATTAGCTTTACGCAAAACTGTAACCATAGAGCTTTCCACCAGCCAAATATGCATATAGTATAGCTGTTTCATTCCATTACTCTCTATGTGTTACTTTGCCAGCATATTCCTTCTTATCCGCCAAATACTTGGGGCAGTTCCGCTTCCAGTGACCAGTCTGCTTGCAGTAGAAGCACTCAGTTTTAGGCTTAGGTCCAGGTTTCGGTTTCTTCTCTTGAGTAGAAACTTGCTTGTTGCTCTTTTTGAAGTTCCCCTTCTTCTTCCCTTTGCCATTTTTCTTGAAACTAGTGGTCTTGTTGACCATCAACACTTGATGCTCCTTCTTGATTTCTACCTCCGCAGCTTTCAGCATTGCGAAGAGCTCGGGAATAGTCTTATTCATCCCTTGCATATTATAGTTCATCACGAAGCTCTTGTAGCTTGGTGGCACTGATTGGAGAATTCTGTCAATGACGCAATCATCTAGAAGATTAACTCCCAATTGAATCAAGTGATTATTATACCCAGACATTTTGAGTATATGCTCACTGACAGAACTGTTCTCCTCCATCTTGCAGCTATAGAACTTATTGGAGACTTCATAGCTCTTAATCCGGACATTTGCTTGAAATATTAACTTCAACTCCTGGAACATCTCATATGCTCCATGATGTTCAAAACGTCGTTGAAGTCCTGATTCTAAGCCGTAAAGCATGGCACACTGAACTATCGAGTAGTCATCAGCTTTGCTCTGCCAGACGTTCATAACATCTGGTGTTGCTCCAGCAGCAGGCCTGGCACCCAGCGGTGCTTCCAAGATGTAATTCTTCTGTGCAGCAATGAGGATAATCCTCAAGTTACGGACCTAGTCCGTGTAATTGCTACCATCATCTTTCAACTTTGCTTTCTCAAGGAACGCATTAAAATTCAACGGAACAACAGCACGGGCCATCTATCTACAATCAAGCATAAACAAGCAAGATACTATCAGGTACTAAGTTTCATGATAAATTTAGGTTCAATTAATCATATTACTTAAACAACTCCCACTTAGATAGATATCCCTCTAATCCTCTAAGTGATTACGTGATCCAAATCAACTAAACCATGTCCGATCATCACGTGAGATGGAGTAGTTTCATTGGTGAACATCACTATGTTGATCATATCTACTATATGATTCATGCTCGACCTTTCGGTCACCGTGTTCCGAGGCCATATCTGTATATGCTTGGCTCGTCAAGTATAACCTGAGTATTCCGCGTGTGCAACTGTTTTGCAGCCGTTGTATTTGAACGTAGAGCCTGTCACACCCGATCATCACGTGGTGTCTCAGCACGAAGAACTTTCACAACGGTGCATACTCAGGGAGAACACTTCTTGATAATTAGTGAGAGATCATCTTATAATGCTACCGTCAATCAAAGCAAGATAAGATGCATAAAAGATAAACATCACATGCAATCAATATAAGTGATATGATATGACCATCATCATCTTGTGCTTGTGATCTCCATCTTCGAAGCACCGTCGTGATCACCATCGTCACTGGCGCAACACCTTGATCTCCATCGTAGCATCGTTGTCGTCTCGCCAATCTTATGCTTCCACGACTATCGCTACCGCTTAGTGATAAAGTAAAGCATTACAGCACAATTGCATTGCATACAATAAAGCGACAACCATATGGCTCCTGCCAGTTGCCGATAACTCGGTTACAAAACATGATCATCTCATACAATAAAATTTAGCATCATGTCTTGACCATATCACATCACAACATGCCCTGCAAAAACAAGTTAGACGTCCTCTACTTTGTTGTTGCAAGTTTTACGTGGCTGCTACGGGCTTAAGCAAGAACCAATCTTACCTACGCATCAAAACCACAACGATAGTTTGTCAAGTTGGTGCTGTTTTAACCTTCGCAAGGACCGGGCGTAGCCACACTCGGTTCAACTAAAGTTGGAGAAACTGTCACCCGCTAGCCACCTTTGTGCAAAGCACGTCGGGAGAACCGGTCTCGCGTAAGCGTACACGTAATGTCGGTCCTGGCCGCTTCGTCCAACAATACCGCCGAACCAAAGTATGACATGCTGGTAAGCAGTATGACTTATATCGCCCACAACTCACTTGTGTTCTACTCGTGCATATAACATCAACACTTAAAACCTAGGCTCGGATGCCACTGTTGGGGAACGAAGTAATTTCAAAAAAATTCCTACGCACACGCAAGATCATGGTGATGCATAGCAACGAGAGGGGAGAGTGTGATCTACGTACCCTTGTAGACCGACAGCGGAAGTGTTAGCACAACGCGGTTGATGTAGTCGTCCGTCTTCACGGCCTGACCGATCAAGCACCGAAACTACGGCACCTCCGAGTTCTAGCACAGGTTCAGCTCGATGACGATCCCCGGAATCCGATCCAGCAAAGTGTCGGGGAAGAGTTCCGTTAGCACGACGGCGTGGTGATGATCTTGATGTACTACCGTCGCAGGGCTTCGCCTAAGCACCGCTACAATATTATCGAGGATTATGGTGGAAGGGGGCACCGCACACGGCTAAGAATATGATCACGTGGATCAACTTGTGTGTCTAGGGGTGCCCCCTGCCCCCATATATAAAGGAGCAGGGGAAGGTGCGGCCGGCCAGGAGGAGGGCGCGCCAGGAGGAGTCCTACTCCCACCGGGAGTAGGATTCCCCCCCTTTCCTAGTTGGAATAGGATTCGGGAGGGGGAAAGAGGAGAGAGAGAAGGAAGGGGGGGCGCCGCCCCCCTCTCCTTGACCTATTCGGACTAGGGGGGAGGGGCGCGCGGCCCAGCCCTGGCCACCTCTCCTCTCTTCCACTAAAGCCCACTATGGCCCATATACCTCCCGGGGGGTTCCGGTAACCTCCCGGTACTCCGGTAAAATCCCGATTTCACCCGGAACACTTCCGATATCCAAATATAGGTTTCCAATATATCAATCTTTATGTCTCGACCATTTCGAGACTCCTCTTCATGTCCGTGATCACATCTGGGACTCCGAACAAACTTCGGTACATCAAAATGCATAAACTCATAATATAACTGTCATCAAAACCTTAAGCGTGCGGACCCTACGGGTTCGAGAACAATGTAGACATGACCGAGACACGTCTCCGGTAAATAACCAATAGCGGAACCTGGATGCTCATATTGGCTCCCACATATGCTACGAAGATCTTTATCGGTTAGACCGCATAACAACATACGTTGTTCCCTTTGTCATCGGTATGTTACTTGCCCGAGATTCGATCATCGGTATCTCAATACCTAGTTCAATCTCGTTACCGGCAAGTCTCTTTACTTGTTTCGTAATACATCATCTTGCAACTAACTCATTAGTTGTAATGCTTGCAAGGCTTATGTGATGTGCATTACTGAGAGGGCCCAGAGATACCTCTCCGACAATCGGAGTGACAAATCCTAATCTCGAAATACGCCAACCCAACATGTACCTTTGGAGACACCTGTAGAGCTCCTTTATAATCACCCAGTTACGTTGTGACGTTTGGTAGCACACAAAGTGTTCCTCCGGCAAACGGGAGTTGCATAATCTCATAGTCATAGGAACATGTATAAGTCATGAAGAAAGCAATAGCAACATACTAAACGATCGGGTGCTAAACTAATGGAATGGGTCATGTCAATCACATCATTCTCCTAATGATGTGATCCCATTAATCAAATGACAACACATGTCTATGGTTAGGAAACATAACCATTTTCGATTAACGAGCTAGTGAAGTAGAGGCATACTAGTGATGTTTGGTTTGTCTATGTATTCACACAAGTATTATGTTTCCGGATAATACAATTCTAGCATGAATAATAAACATTTAGCATGATATAAGGAAATAACATTATTATTGCCTCTAGGGCATATTTCCTTTAGTCTCCCACTTGCACTAGAGTCAATAATCTAGATTACATAGTAATGATTCTAACACCCATGGAGCTTTGGTGTTGATCATGTTTTGCTCGTGGAAGAGGCTTAGTCAACGGGTCTGCTATATTCAGATCCGTATGTATCTTGCAAATCTCTATGTCTCCCACCTGGACTAGATCCCGAATGGAATTGAAGCATCTCTTGATGTGCTTGGTTCTCTTGTGAAATCTGGATTCCTTTGCCAAGGCAATTGCACCAGTATTGTCACAAAAGATTTTCATTGGACCCGATGCACTAGGTATGACACCTAGATCGGATATGAACTCCTTCATCCAGACTCCTTCGTTTGCTGCTTCCGAAGCAGCTATGTACTCCGCTTCACATGTAGATCCCGCCACAACGCTTTGTTTAGAACTGCACCAACTGACAGCTCCACCGTTTAATGTAAACACATATCCGGTTTGCGATTTAGAATCGTCTAGATCAGTGTCAAAGCTTGCATCAACGTAACCATTTACGATGAGCTCTTTGTCACCTCCATATATGAGAAACATATCCTTAGTCCTTTTCAGGTATTTCAGCATGTTCTTGACCGCTGTCCAGTGATCCACTCCTGGATTACTTTGGTACCTCCCTGCTAGACTTACAGCAAGACACACATCAGGTCTGGTACACAGCATTGCATACATGATAGAGCATATGGCTGAAGCATAGGGAACATCTTTCATTTTCTCTCTATCTTCTGCATTGGTCGGGGATTGAGTCTTACTCAATTTCACACCTTGTAACACAGGCAAGAATCCTTTCTTTGCTTGATCCATTTTGAACTTCTTCAAAACTTTGTCAAGGTATGTGCTTTGTGAAAGTCCAATTAAGCGTCTTGATCTATCTATATAGATCTTAATGCCCAATATGTAAGTAGCTTCACCGAGGTATTTCATTGAAAAACTCTTATTCAAGTATCCTTTTATGCTATCCAGAAATTCTATATCATTTCCGATTAGCAATATGTCATCTACATATAATATCAGAAATGCTACAGAGCTCCCACTCACTTTCTTGTAAATACAGGCTTCTCCAAAAGTCTGTACAAAACCAAATGCTTTGATCACATTATCAAAGCGTTTATTCCAACTCCAAGAGGCTTGCACCAGTCCATAAATGGATCGCTGGAGCTTGCACACTTTATTAGCTCCCTTTGGATCGACAAAACCTTCCAGCTACATCGTATACAACTCTTCTTGCAGAAATCCATTCAGGAATGCAGTTTTGACATCCATTTGCCAAATCTCATAATCATAAAATGCGGCAATTGCTAACATGATTCGGACAGACTTAAGCATCGCTACGGGTGAGAAGGTCTCATCGTAGTCAATCCCTTGAACTTGCTGAAAACCTTTTGCGACAAGTCGAGCTTTGTAGACAGTAATATTACCGTCAGCGTCAGTCTTCTTCTTGAAGATCCATTTATTCTCAATTGCTTGCCGATCATTGGGCAAGTCAACCAAAGTCCATACTTTGTTCTCATACATGGATCCCATCTCAGATTTCATGGCTTCAAGCCATTTTGTGGAATCTGGGCTCACCATCGCTTCTTCATAGTTCGTAGGTTCATCATGATCTAGTAGCATGACTTCCAGAACAGGATTACCATACCACTCTAGCGCGGATCTTACTCTGGTTGATCTACGAGGTTCAGTAGTATCTTGTTCTGAAGTTTCATGATCATTATCATTAGCTTCCTCACTAATTGGTGTAGGTGTCACAGAAACTGGTTTCTGTGATGTACTACTTTCCAATAAGGGAGCAGGTACATTTACCTCGTCAAGTTCTACTTTCCTCCCACTCACTTCTTTCGAGAGAAACTCCTTCTCTAGAAAGTTTCCGAATTTAGCAACAAAAGTCTTGCCTTCAAATCTGTGATAGAAGGTGTATCCAATAGTTTCCTTTGGATATCCTATGAAGACACATTTCTCCGATTTGGGTTCGAGCTTATCAGGTTGAAGTTTTTTCACATAAGCATCGCAGCCCCAAACTTTCAGAAACGACAACTTTGGTTTCTTGCCAAACCACAATTCATATGGCGTCGTCTCAACGGATTTTGATGGTGCCCTATTTAACGTGAATGCGGCCGTCTCTAGAGCATATCCCCAAAACGATAGCGGTAAATCAGTAAGAGACATCATAGATCGCACCATATCTAGTAAAGTACGATTACGACGTTCGGACACACCATTATGCTGTGGTGTTCCAGGTGGCGTGAGTTGCGAAACTATTCCACATTGTTTTAAATGTACACCAAACTCGTAACTCAAATATTCTCCTCCACGATCAGATCGTAGGAATTTTATTTTCTTGTTACGATGATTTTCAACTTCACTCTGAAATTCTTTGAACTTTTCAAATGTTTCAGACTTATGTTTCATTAAGTAGATATACCCATATCTGCTTAAGTCATCTGTGAAGGTGAGAAAATAACGATATCCGCCACGAGCCTCAACATTCATCGGACCACATACATCTGTATGTATGATTTCCAATAAATCTGTTGCTCTCTCCATAGTACCAGAGAACGGTGTTTTTGTCATCTTACCCATAAGGCACGGTTCGCAAGTACCAAGTGATTCATAATCAAGTGGTTCCAAAAGCCCATCAGTATGGAGTTTCTTCATGCGCTTTATAACGATATGACCCAAACGGCAGTGCCACAAATAAGTTGCACTATCATTATCAACTCTGCATCTTTTGGTTTCAACACTATGAATATGTGTGTCACTACTATCGAGATTTAATAAGAATAGACCACTCTTTAAGGGTGCATGACCATAAAAGATATTACTCATGTAAATAGAACAACCATTATTCTCTGATTTAAATGAATAACCGTCTCGCATCAAACAAGATCCAGATATAATGTTCATGCTTAACGCTGGCACCAAATAACAATTATTTAGGTCTAATACTAATCCCGAAGGTAGATGTAGAGGTAGCGTGCCGACCGCGATCACATCGACTTTGGAACCATTTCCCACGCGCATCGTCACCTCGTCCTTAGCCAATCTTCGCTTAATCCGTAGTCCCTGTTTTGAGTTGCAAATATTAGCAACAGACCAGTATCCAATACCCAGGTGCTACTGTGAGCATTAGTAAGGTACACATCAATAGCATGTATATCACATATACCTTTGTTCACCTTGCCATCCTTCTTATCCGCCAAATACTTGGGGCAGTTCCGCTTTCCAGTGACCAGTCTGCTTGCAGTAGAAGCACTCAGTTTCAGGCTTAGGTCCAGGTTTGGGTTTCTTCTCTTGAGTAGCAACTTGCTTGCTGTTCTTTTTGAAGTTCCCCTTCTTCTTCCCTTTGCCCTTTTTCTTGAAACTAGTGGTCTTGTTGACCATCAACACTTGATGCTCCTTCTTGATTTCTACCTCCACAGCTTTCAGCATTGCGAAGAGCTTGGGAATAGTCTTATTCATCCCTTGCATAGTATAGTTCATCACGAAGCTCTTGTAGCTTGGTGGCAGTGATTGGAGAATTCTGTCAATGATGCAATCATCTAGAAGATTAACTCCCAATTGAATCAAGTGAATATTATACCCAGACATTTTGAGTATATGCTCACTGACAGAACTGTTCTCCTCCATCTTGCAGCTATAGAACTTATTGGAGACTTCATATCTCTCAATCCAGGCATTTGCTTGAAATATTAACTTCAACTCCTGGAACATCTCATATGCTCCATGACGTTCAAAACGTCGTTGAAGTCCCGATTCTAAGCCGTAAAGCATGGCACACTGAACTATCGAGTAGTCATCAGCTTTGCTCTGCCAGACGTTCATAACGTCTGGTGTTGCTCCAGCAGCAGGCCTGGCACCCAGCGGTGCTTCCAGGACGTAATTCTTCTGTGCAGCAATGAGGATAATCCTCAAGTTACGGACCTAGTCCGTGTAATTGCTACCATCATCTTTCAACTTTGCTTTCTCAAGGAATGCATTAAAATTCAACGGAACAACAGCACGGGCCATCTATCTACAATCAAGCATAAACAAGCAAGATACTATCAGGTACTAAGTTTCATGATAAATTTAGGTTCAATTAATCATATTACTTAAAGAACTCCCACTTAGATAGATATCCCTCTAATCCTCTAAGTGATTATGTGATCCAAATCAACTAAACCATGTCCGATCATCACGTGAGATGGAGTAGTTTCATTGGTGAACATCACTATGTTGATCATATCTACTATATGATTCACGCTCGACCTTTCAGTCTCCGTGTTCCGAGGCCATATCTGTATATGCTTGGCTCGTCAAGTATAACCTGAGTATTCCGCGTGTGCAACTGTTTTGCAGCCGTTGTATTTGAACGTAGAGCCTATCACACCCGATCATCACGTGGTGTCTCATCATGAAGAACTTTCGCAACGGTGCATACTCAGGGAGAACACTTCTTGATAATTAGTGAGAGATCATCTTATAATGCTACCGTCAATCAAAGCAAGATAAGATGCATAAAAGATAAACATCACATGCAATCAATATAAGTGATATGATATGGCCATCATCATCTTGTGCGTGTGATCTCCATCTTCGAAGCACCGTCGTGATCACCATCGTCACCGGCGTGACACCTTGATCTCCATCGTAGCATCGTTGTCGTCTCGCCAATCTTATGCTTCCACGACTATCGCTACCGCTTAGTGATAAAGTAAAGCATTACATCGCGATTGCATTGCATACAATAAAGCGACAACCATATGGCTCCTGCCAGTTGCCGATAACTCGGTTACAAAACATGATCATCTCATACAATAAAATTTAGCATCATGTCTTGACCATATCACATCACAACATGCCCTGAAAAAACAAGTTAGACGTCCTCTACTTTGTTGTTGCAAGTTTTACGTGGCTCCTACGGGCTTAAGAAAGAACCAATCTTACCTACGCATCAAAACCACAATGATAGTTTGTCAAGTTGGTGCTGTTTTAACCTTCGCAAGGACCGGGCGTAGCCACACTCGGTTCAACTAAAGTTGGAGAAACTGTCACCCGCTAGCCACCTTTGTGCAAAGCACGTCGGGAGAACCGGTCTCGCGTAAGCGTACGCGTAATGTCGGTCCGGGCCGCTTCGTCCAACAATACCGCTGAACCAAAGTATGACATGCTGGTAAGCAGTATGACTTATATCGCCCACAACTCACTTGTGTTTTACTCGTGCATATAACATCAACACACAAAACCTAGGCTCGGATGCCACTGTTTGGGAACGTAGTAATTTCAAAAAAATTCCTACGCACACGCAAGATCATGGTGATGCATAGCAATGAGAGGGGAGAGTGTGATCTATGTACCCTTGTAGACTGACAGCGGAAGCGTTAGCACAACGCGGTTGATGTAGTCGTACGTCTTCACGGCCCGACCGATCAAGCACCGAAACTACGGCACCTCTGAGTTCTGGCACACGTTCAGCTCGATGACGATCCCCGGACTCTGATCCAGCAAAGTGTCGGGGAAGAGTTCCGTCCGCACGACGGCGTGGTGACGATCTTGATGTACTACCATCGCAAGGCTTCGCCTAAGCACCGCTACAATATTATCGAGGATTATGGTGGAAGGGGGCACCGCACACGGCTAAGAATATGATCACATGGATCAACTTGTATGTCTAGGGGTGCCCCCTGCCCCCGCATATAAAGGAGCAGGGGAAGGTGCGGCCGGCCAGGAGGAGGGCGCGCCAGGAGGAGTCCTACTCCCACCGGGAGTAGGATTCCCCCCCTTTCCTAGTTGGAATAGGATTCGGGAGGGGGAAAGAGGAGAGAGAGAAGGAAGGGGGGGCGCCGCCCCCCTCTCCTTGACCTATTCGGACTAGGGGGGAGGGGCGCGTGGCCCAGCCTTGGCCACCTCTCCTCTCTTCCACTAAAGCCCACTAAGGCCCATATACCTCCCGGGGGGTTCCGGTAACCTCCCGGTACTCCGGTAAAATCCCGATTTCACCCGGAACACTTCCGATATCCAAATATAGGCTTCCAATATATCAATCTTTATGTCTCGACCATTTAGAGACTGCTCATCATGTCCGTGATCACATCCGGGACTCCGAACAAACTTCGGTACATCAAAATTCATAAACTCATAATATAACTATCCTCAAAACCTTAAGCGTGCGGACCCTACGGGTTCGAGAACAATGTAGACATGACCGAGACACGTCTCCGGTCAATAACCAATAGCGGAACCTGGATGCTCATATTGGCTCCCACATATTCTACGAAGATCTTTATCGGTCAGACCACATAACAACATATGTTGTTCCCTTTGTCATCGGTATGTTACTTGCCCGAGATTCGATCATCGGTATCTCAATACCTAGTTCAATCTCGTTACCGGCAAGTCTCTTTACTTGTTTCGTAATACATCATCTTGCAACTAACTCATTAGTTGTAATGCTTGCAAGGCTTATGTGATGTGCATTACCGAGAGGGCCCAGAGATACCTCTCCGACAATCGGAGTGACAAATCCTAATCTCGAAATACGCCAACCCAACATGTACCTTTGGAGACACCTATAGAGCTCCTTTATAATCACCCAGTTACGTTGTGACGTTTGGTAGCACACAAAGTGTTCCTCCGGCAAACGGGAGTTGCATAATCTCATAGTCATAGGAACATGTATAAGTCATGAAGAAAGCAATAGCAACATACTAAACGATCGGGTGCTAAGCTAATGGAATGGGTCATGTCAATCACATCATTCTCCTAATGATGTGATCCCATTAATCAAATGACAACACATGTCTATGGTTAGGAAACATGACCATCTTCGATTAACGAGCTAGTCAAGTAGAGGCATACTAGTGACTTTTGGTTTGTCTATGTATTCACACAAGTATTATGTTTCCGGATAATAAAATTCTAGCATGAATAATAAACATTTATCATGATATAAGGAAATAACATTATTATTGCCTCTAGGGCATATTTCCTTCAGTGTATATGGTGATAAGTGGTGGGAGCGTGTGTGAAGAAGTACACCCCTGCAGGGTTATCATTATCTATTCGAATAGCCGGATTCCTCGGATATGGAAACTTGGACCCCTTGCAATGTTCATAGACAAGTGAAAGTGGATACTCTAAAACTCGCAAGATAAGCGTGAGTGCTATGGATGGCCTTCTCGTAGGGAGACGGGAGCGGATCCGTAGTGGTGTATTGATATGGTGAATATGTGGGCTCGTGTGCGCCACCTCAAAAGAGTTGCTTGCAGTCGTAGTTTAGGTTAGCTACTGAGTCAAAGCTGGCTTGCTGCAGTTAAACCCCACCATCCCTTTGTTGATGCCGATGCATATGTAGCTAGTTCTGATGTAAGTCTTACTGAGTACTTTTATACTCACGTTTGCTTAATTTATATTTTGCAGAGAGACTTCGGTCTCGCTAGTAGTTCCGCGTGGGCTTCGACGTTTAGCTTGATACCTCAGCTATGATCTTGTGTCCTCGACAGGATCTGGTAGATAGTCAGGCTTCTTAGCCTTTTTCATTTGTAGATGTCTGTACTCAGACATGTTAAGCTTCCGCATGTGCTTTGATTTGTATGCTATGATTATTGGGTCATGACACCCATGTTTGTAATATCTCGCTCCTCGGAGCCTAATGAATAAATGTTTGAGTCGTAGAGTTATGTTGTGATGCCATGTTGTATTTACACATATCGAGCATATTGTGTATATGATTGAAATGCTTGGTATGTGTGGGATCCAACAATCTAGTTGTTTATCCTTGGCAGCCTCTCTTATGGGGAAATGTAGTCTAGTGCTTCCATGAGCCATAGTAGTCCGCTACAGCCCGGTTCATCGGAGTCCTGCTAGCCCAGCACTACTGCTCAGAACACTTGATTGTCTGGCATGTGTTTCACTTCGTTCCTGTGTCCGTTCCTTCGGGGAAATGTCACGCGATGACATCCGGAGTCCTGCCTAGCCTGCTATAGCCCAGGTTCCCGGAGTCTTGTTAGCCAGTGCTACAGCCCGGATTCACACGCTGCTGACCGACATGCTCGATGTGATTCATGTATGCATGTTCCCATAGGTTAGTGTCGCTTTGGGTTCACGACTAGCCATGTCGGCCCGGGTTCTCTGTCATATGGATGCTAGTGACACTATCATATACGTGAGCCAAAAGGCGCAAACGGTCCCGGGCTATGGTAAGGCGACACCCGTTGGAATACCGTGCGTGAGGCCGCAAATTGATATGAGGTGTTACCGGCTAGATCGATGTGACTTGGAATCGGGGTCCTGACAGCTTTGGTATCAAAGCCTGACTGCCTGTAGGATTACCAAGCCAAACCGGTCGAAGTTGTGTCTAGAAATGCTTTAGTTATGTAGGGGAATTGATTGTGGAAGGGAACGTAAGGCTCTTTTTACTCCTTTACCTTATGGCCTTCTGATCTGAGTCATCCTCTTCTCTTCTACGGGGTTTAAGAACTAGGCCTTCTAATCTATCTATCAGGATGACGTGTTACTAATCCATAGACTTATAGGATTGATGGATTCAATTCTTAGTTCAGTTCCAACTATTTCTGTGTGTTAACAATTGATCTCGGAACCTTGATATTGCGTTGTTGAGTGGTTATGACACCATTTTGCAGGATGTCTCAAATCTTTTGAGCATTTACAGCCGTTATGCTGTCCGAGTCATCCCAGGTTTCTAGATAATCTGATGCATTTGCAATCCTTTCTTTCCGTTCCCGATGTCCTTTATGGTCAGAATAAGCACACTAACCGGTGCGTTGAGGTAATTTATTGTCTCGACATATATGTTGGAGCTATTATTATGACCGTATGTGTTTTAGGGAGTCACCTAGTAATCTAGCAATGCTTTGTATCCCCAGTGTGATGATTCTGGCCACCATTCTCGAAAGCATTCCGCGATGCCATTTAGTAGTAGGTATTCTACTCCTGGGTTCTTGACCCAAGATCCACTCTACTTACCTCGTGTTGATAGTGTTGCTCATACCTTTAGGATATTAGTAATCTTTGTGATAGTCTTCGAGGTCCGTGGTATATCATTCTTCCAAATACCATGAATCATCCTTGGCAAAAATTCGTTTGAATCAAAAGATCACAACCAGAGTGCTCTTAATGAGTTCTCCATTCTACATTGTGAATCTGCGAGTTCTACCTTTCTACATGGGTTATCCGGGAGAAATGTTGAGCTTTGCTCAACATACTAACCTATGTATCCACAACTCAGAAAGATATATATTCCCTTGAGTTGTCCCTCTTTATTTGTATTCCAACCATCATCTATCAATTGATAGTCAGGAGTAATTGTGCATCCGTGTTATCGATGCTTATTATTCCTGTGGTCCGTCAAGCCATTCTAGTTCAGAATGACTAGGAGAAACAAACTCCAGTACCCCATCCATTTCTAGGATTGGGTCAAAGCAGTTGTATTCCGCAAATCAAATGCAATCAATCTTTGATTCTGTTCTACCCTAAAGTATTACCCACTTTTATGTCAGGAACGTCATGAGAATTGCACCTTCTCTTATGAATTTTTGATGCAGCGATACTCTCGCCATCATTGTTCATTCCTCGGTCCCGTGTTGCCATAACCGGAATGCCGACAAGTGAACTGTGATGTGTGAAATCGGTACTCCTAGCAACCTCGTTGCTTGGTAGTTAATGGACAATATTCTCATTCTTAGCGTGTTGGTTATTGAATCATCATTCTAAGATTGATCGTGCTACCTAGTCCATTTTCCTGGTGCACTCTTCGATCAAGAGTTGGTACTGTGTCTATCCTTTCTTAGTTGATCATATCGTCTTGCCCTGAAAAGCAAGATTGTTCTCGAGCTTAGTAACATATCGGTGGTTCGTGATTTTCCGAAGATCTTCTCGGAAGTATTACCTGGTTGTCACCTGACCGGTATGTTGAGTTCGTGATTAAATGGGTTTTCTTATAAATCACCCCTTCTCCAAGAATCTGTGTTGGATATCCCTGAGCTAGTTGGTTGAGCTAAACAACAACTTGGAGAGTTGGAAGATAAAGCCTGTCTGACTTAGTTCATGTTAAGGGATATCTTTTTGTGTGTGTGTGTGTGTGATGAACAAAGATGATATCTCCATCGATTGGTCCTCGTGATCAGTTGTTGGATCTATTACCTTGTCAAAACCTTGACTTGAGTATGGGCTATCGTCAAGTCAAATCAGAACCAATGATGTTCGTAATGTTGTCTTACTCGTGGTTGATCCCTCGAGCATACACCATTACATCTTTGGTCCAACCAATGCTATCACCGTGTTCACATGATGGTGGAAGTCCAGTGATATGGAAATTCCGATGAGTTGTTGTTGAGTCCATCAGCAGCATTTTGTCTCCTCCATGATTCGTGTTGAACATCCAGCTAGCATTGGAAACTTGTGTAAGCATTTTTTTTCATGCCCCATTCATGAAGTATCTGTCTGGATGAAAGAAGTGACTTCCTTTGGTTCACGTGCAATCGATGCAAGTTGCCGCCGTGAATTTGAGAAAGTTTATTTTGCCTCCTCTGGAATCATCCCAAGTTAGTCATGCACGTGCGAAGTGCCCTATGGTTTGATAGGTTGGCCGCCTCCATTCTATATGTGTTCCTAGCACACCAAGCCACTGATTGACTTGCTCAAGGATAAGAAGTTCATCGATAAGTGCACAAGGACTTCAATATCCTCAATGATGGTTCCCAACCTGAACTCGGTAGTGTTTTATTATAAGACTACTGTGTGGTCATGCTTGTCTGGGATAGCGTGTTCACATGTTGTAGCAAAACCTGCTCATGTTTTGGAGCTTGCTATCGTAGTTCATTCCCTGAAAATGTTGCAACGTCATCTCGTCGATTTGTGTTGCAACCCTTCTTTCCAGGCATGTTGTCTGAAATATCATGTTATCAACCAGATCTGAATCTCAGGCAGATATGATGGTTGGAACATTTCCAACATTAGCATTTTGTTTCCAGCTTGCATGGCCATTGTGCCAGTTTCCCATGGGCTGCCATTCTCAATTGCTGAAGAAGGATCATCTTCAGAAGTGGACTTACCATGAGTCCCATCCATTTCCGATGATAAACAAAAATCATTCGTTGCGTTGTCTTCAACAAGGTAGTCCACATCACCCATTCGAGTCCGGGTATGCCATTCCTTTGAACACTGCCAAATGTCTGTTGGTGATTTGTCTTAGGCTGGTGTAGAGAGTTTCAATGATCTCTGTATCAAAAGTAATTATTTTTGCCACTTAAGGGGATAGATCTATGAGTCACCTTCCTCAAGGTGCCCCGTTGTGGAATCATGGCAGTTAACTCCTCGCTACGTCGTGATCGAGCGTGGATTTGTTGCCTACTTAGTGGACCTTCGTCATCTGTTACACCCCATCCCCCCGAATGTATGTTTCATGTCTCAGCTCTTGAGGAGTTTTATATCTCACCCTAAGAGTTGATCTTGAGTTGCCCGATCTTCGAGAAGATCGATTCCGGTAGAGTTCTTGTCCGTCGTCATCGTGTTGGATGAAGATCTTGAAAGGAAGGATGCCAAGATCGATCTGAAGCAATGGATCATGAAGATCATGTTAGTTTGTACCCCCTCTATCTTCGTACCTCACGTCTTGAATCTCAGGACGAGATTCTTGTTTAGTGGGGGTGAGTTGTCACAACCCTAGAATTGTTTGGAGATAGTTGCATAAGTGAGCATCATGCATCCTGTTAATTTCAAGAAACTTGAAATGAGGAAAGTGAAAGCCTCACAAATCAATTTAAAAGTAGGGCAAGAACCCTTTAAATTGCATTCATTGTTTCCAAAATGCCTTCATAAATGCTTCTTAATTTTTGGCAAGGCTTTGAGACCAAACCAAAAATAGGGAACATTTTTGTGGAATATTTTGGGCACTGAATTTAAATCACTATCCTATTTGAATTTGGAAATATACCCAAATATATATAGGATATATCTCCAAATACCTCTGATATATTTTATGTGCATTTGGAAAAGTCCATTTTGCAACATGAAATTATTAGAGGATAATTGACACTATTTTTGAAACTGTTTTGAATTTTAAAAGCAGTGGAAAAGATAAAATAAAAACAAACAGAACAAAAAAACAGAAACAGAGAGAGAGAGAGTTACCTGGACTTACCTCGGCCCACCTACCTGTTGCCGGCCCAGCCCACCACCGCAGCCCCCTCTGTCGTCTTCCTCCCCGTGCCAGTAGACAGGGCGCGTGCTCGTCGCGCGCGCGCCAGCTCCTGCTTCCACCGCGATGCCCCGGCTCTTCTGAACGCGCCACGGAGACGCCCTCGACCCCCTGCGTCTCTCCCCTCTCGCTCTGGACCCCCCTCCCCTCCTCTGCTCTCTCTCTCACGCGCACGGCCGAGCGAGACCGTCGCCGCCGCTTGCCGTCACCGCATCCACCGTGTTCCCCGAGCTGCCCCGAGCTATCCCTGAACTTCGCCACCTCGTTCCCTACCTCCTCACCAAGCCAAGCTACCGGAAGGGCCCCGAAGCGCCACCCCCGCCGCTTTTCCCCTCCTCGGCCGCCGGAGATTCGCCTCGCCGCCCCGCTCAGCTCTGGCCTTCCCCGAGCCCGCTTCGACGCCTGCTGCAACCTCTGTGAGCTGCTGCTCCTCCTCCCCCTCTCCATTTTCTCGGTTGGACGCCGTAGTCGCCGTTTCACCGATGATCGAACTCCGCCGCCGCCCGCGCTCGCCGCCGCTGACACTCCGGTGACCATTTGGTCCCGGGCGCGTGTCCACCGAGCTCGCTGCACCGCGTAGAGCATCTCCAGTGCTTCGCCCCGCCCGTTTACACAGCGCAGCCGCGCTCCCGCGCACACCCGAATGCCGGCCGCCGCGGCCGAGCTCCTCGTCGTCGTCTCCGGCCGCCCCAGCCCCTACAACCACCACCGTTGGACGCGCCGCATCGCAGCCGTTCCAACGAGACCAGCCCCGCTTGCTCCCATCGCCGGAGTTGGCCGGACGGGCAACGCCGCCTCGTCCTGGTTACGCCGGTGATTAGCTGTCGGTGATAGCCACTGTTTGGGGATTAAACACCCCGCTAACTAAGCCTTTAAGCCACTGACAGCCGGGGCCCACCGCCTAACTAACTGGCTAACTAAAATAGATTAAGTTTAAGCTAATTGCAGTGGCCCCACATGCAGTTTTGACTATGCTGATGTGTCCGTTGACCGGGCCCTACCTGTCTGTGACCCTAGGCAGCACTGGGTCACTGACCAGTGGGTCCCGCTGGTCAGGTTTGACCTGGACTGCGTCTGTTGACCAGATGACATCAGCATTATGCAAGGCTGACGCAGTAAATGCTTTTCTTTATTTTTAAATAAATCTAAATGATTTATTTAATTCCAGAAAATAGCCAAAACTTCTAAAATTCATAGAAAATTATCTATAACTCGGAATGAAATAAATTATATATGAAAAATTATCAGAAAAATTCAAGGAATCTGTTTATGGCATTTAAATGCATGTTTGAACAACCTAGGGTTGCTGTAGAGGGCAATTTGCATAATTGACATTTAAATAAGCACATATGGAGTTTGAATTTGAACCCTTGGTTCAAACCAACTTCATTTAATATGATTGCTAGTTGCATTAGGCCAATCAATAGCATATTGCCATGTCACATTCATGCATCATATTGTTGCATTGCATTGATTGTGTCCTTCTCTGTCTGCCGGTAACCGTCCCCTCTCAGACGACGATGTTTCTGACGACATGATCGATGACACCGATGAAGAACTATATTATCTTCAGAAGTGCCAGGCAAGCAAAACCCCCTTGTTCATTCCGATACAATCCCACTCTCTCGCTCCTGCTCTCTTTTACTGCATTAGGACAACAACGATTCAACTGTTACATGCTGCGGTAGTTGAACCCTTTTCCTCTTCATGACCTGTCATTGCCACAGTAAATAGATGAAACCCACTAGCATCAGTAGGAGTTGTTTGAGCCCTGATGTGCCTACTCATTCAAGCTTGTTTGTCATGCCTGCTATTGCATAGAGTTGTGTCAGGTCTGATTCATCGGGGATGAATCGGAGGAGTGTGAACATGTCCTACTGTGTGTGAGCTAAGTGTGTGAACACGATTTGGTAAAGGTAGTGGTGAGAGGCCATGTAGGAGTACATGGTGGGTTGTCTCATTGAAACTGTCCTCAGGAACTGAGTTCTGTGTCTGTGATCCATGAACAGCTACTACCACTCATTGGGATCCTTAATTGACCCTCTCGGCTTCTTAATCACCCTAGTACTCTGTCCAGGAGTTGCAACTAGTTTCTGGTGTTTGTAGGTTATGTGTTGGCGGTCGTGCATAGCGCTGACCCTAGGGGTGGGCTACGATGCGGTAGATACACTGTGGCACGGTGTACCGGGTGCCCATTTGGTGTCTCGGGAACCCTGTTCACATCGTTCGGAGCCGTATGTGGAAACCTCGGCCGGACTCCCTGCGGATGGAACTTGAATAGGCGATAAACCTGGACTAGAGACTTGAGTGTTTAGGTAGGCCGTGGCCGACACCCTCGCCAGGCTTCCGCTTGAAGGTTGCCGAGATACATGACGTGTATATGGTGATAAGTGGTGGGAGCGTGTGTGAAGAAGTACACCCCTGCAGGGTTATCATTATCTATTCGAATAGCCGGATTCCTCGGATATGGAAACTTGGACCCCTTGCATAGTTCATAGACAAGTGAAAGTGGATACTCTAAAACTCGCAAGATAAGTGTGAGTGATATGGATGGCCTTCTCGTAGGGAGACGGGAGCGGATCCGTAGTGGTGTATTGATATGGTGAATATATGGACTCGTGTGCGCCACCTCAAAAGAGTTGCTTGCAGTCGTAGTTTAGGTTAGCTACTGAGTCAAAGCTGGCTTGCTGCAGTTAAACCCCACCATCCCTTTGTTGATGCCGATGCATATGTAGCTAGTTCTGATGTAAGTCTTGCTGAGTACTTTTGTACTCACGTTTGCTTAATTTATATTTTGCAGAGAGACTTCAGTCTCGCTAGTAGTTCCGCGTGGGCTTCGACGTTTAGCTCGATACCTCAGCTACGATCTTGTGTCCTCGGCAGGATCTGGTAGATAGTCAGGCTTCTTAGCCTTTTTCATTTGTAGATGTCTGTACTCAGACATGTTAAGCTTTTGCATGTGCTTTGATTTGTATGCTATGATTGTTGGGTCATGACACCCATGTTCGTAATATCTCGCTCCTCGGAGCCTAATGAATAAATGTTTGAGTCGTAGAGTTATGTTGTGATGCCATGTTGTATTTACACATATCGAGCATATTGTGTATATGATTGAAATGCTTGGTATGTGTGGGATGCAACAATCTAGTTGTTTATCCTTGGCAGCCTCTCTTATGGGGAAATGTAGTCTAGTGGTTCCATGAGCCATAGTAGTCCGCTACAGCCCGGTTCACCGGAGTCCTGCTAGCCCAGCACTACTGCTCAGAACACTTGACTGTCCGGCATGTGTTTCACTTCGTTCCCGTGTCTGTCTCTTCGAGGAAATGTCACGCGGTGACATCCGGAGTCCTGCCTAGCCTGCTACAGCCCGGGTTCCCGGAGTCCTGTTAGCCAGTGCTACAGCCCGGATTCACACGCTGCTGACCGACATGCTCGATGTGATTCATGTATGCCTGTTCCCATAGGTTAGTGCCGCTTTGGGTTCATGACTAGCCATGTCGGCCCGGGTTCTCTGTCATATGGATGCTAGCGACTCTATCGTATACGTGAGCCAAAAGGCGCAAACGGTCCCGGGCTATGGTAAGGCGACACCCGTGGGAATACCGTGCGTGAGGCCGCAAAGTGATATGAGGTGTTACCGGCTAGATCGATGTGACTTGGAATCGGGGTCCTGACAGCTTTGGTATCAAAGCCTGACTGCCTGTAGGATTACCAAGCCAAACCGGTCGAAGTTGTGTCTAGAAATGCTTTAGTTATGTAGGGGAATTGATTGTGGAAGGGAACGTAAGGCTCTTTTTACTCCTTTACCTTATGGCCTTCTGATCTGAGTCATCCTCTTCTCTTCTACGGGGTTTAAGAACTAGGCCTTCTAATCTATCTATCAGGATGACATGTTACTAATCCATAGACTTATAGGGTTGATGGATTCAATTCTTAGTTCAGTTCCAACTATTTCTGTGTGTTAACAATTGATCTCGGAACCTTGATATTGTGTTGTTGAGTGGTTATGCCACCATTTTGCAGGATGTCTCAAATCTTTTGAGCATTTACAGTCGTTATGCTGTCCGAGTCATCCCAGGTTTCTAGATAATCTGATGCATTTGCAATCCTTTCTTTCCGTTCCCGATGTCCTTTATGGTCAGAATAAGCACACTAACCGGTGCGTTGAGGTAATTTATTGTCTCGACATATATGTTGGAGCTATTATTATGGCCGTAGGTGTTTTAGGGAGTCACCTAGTAATCTAGCAATGCTTTGTATCCCTAGTGTGATGATTCTGGCCACCATTCTCGAAAGCATTCCGCGATGCCATTTAGTAGTAGGTATTCTACTCCTGGGTTCTTGACCGAAGATCCACTCTACTTACCTCGTTTTGATAGTGTTGCTAGTACCTTTAGGATATTAGTAATCTTTGTGATAGTCTTCGAGGTCCGTGGTATATCATTCTTCCAAATACCATGAATCATCCTTGGCAAAAATTCGTTTGAATCAAAAGATCACAACCAGAGTGCTCTTAATGAGTTCTCCATTCTACATTGTGAAACTGCGAGTTCTACCTTTCTGCATGGGTTATCCGGGAGAAATGTTGAGCTTTGCTCAACATACTAACCTATGTATCCACAACTCAGAAAGATATATGTTCCCTTGAGTTGTCCCTCTTCATTCGTATTCCAACCATCATCTATCAATTGATAGTCAGGAGTAATTGTGCATCTGTGTTATCGATGCTTATTATTCCTGTGGTCCGTCAAGCCATTCTAGTTCAGAATGACTAGGAGAAACAAACTCCAGTACCTCATCCATTTCTACAATTGGGTCAAAGCAGTTGTATTCCGCAGATCAAATGCAATCAATCTTTGATTCTGTTCTACCCTGAAGTATTACCCACTTTTATGTCAGGAACGTCATGAGAATTGCACCTTCTCTTATGAATTTTTGATGCAGCGGTACTCTCGCCATCATCGTTCATTCCTCGGTCCCGTATTTCCATAACCGGAATGCCGACAAGTGAACTGTGATGTGTGAAATCGGTACTCCTAGCAACCTCGTTGCTTGGTAGTTAATGGACAATATTCTCATTCTTAGCGTGTTGGTTATTGAATCATCATTCTAAGATTGATCGTGCTACCTAGTCCATTTTCCTGGTGCACTCTTCGATCAAGAGTTGGGACTGTGTCTATCCTTGCTTAGTTGATCATATCGTCTTGCCCTGAAAAGCAAGATTGTTCTCGAGCTTAGTAACATATCGGTGGTTCGTGATTTTCCGAAGATCTTCTCGGAAGTATTACCTGGTTGTCACCTGACCGGTATGTTGAGTTCCTGATTAAATGGGTTTTCTTATAAATCACCCCTTCTCCAAGAATCTATGTTGGATATCCCTGAGCTAGTTGGTTGAGCTAAACAACAACTTGGAGAGTTGGAAGATAACGCCTGTCTGACTTAGTTCATGTTAAGGGATATCTTTTTGTGTGTGAGTGTGTGTGATGAAGAAAGATGATATCTCCATCGATTGGTCCTCGTGATCAGTTGTTGGATCTATTGCCTTGTCAAAACCTTGACTTGAGTATGGGCTATCATCAAGTCAAATCAGAACCAATGATGTTCGTAATGTTGTCTTACTCATGGTTGATCCCTCGAGCATACACCATTACATCTTTGGTCTGACCAATGCTATCACCGTGTTCACATGATGGTGGAAGTCCAGTGATATGGAAATTCCGATGAGTTGTTGTGGAGTCCATCAGCAGCATTTTGTCTCCTCCATGATTCGTGTTGAACATCCAGCTAGCATTGGAAACTTGTGTAAGCATTTTCTTTCATGCCCCATTCATGAAGTATCTGTCTGGATGAAAGAAGTGACTTCCTATGGTTCACGTGCAATCGATGCAAGTTGCCGCCGTGAATTTGAGGAAGTTTATTTTGCCTCCTCTGGAATCATCCCAAGTTAGTCATGCACGTGCGAAGTGCCCTATGGTTTGATAGGTTGGTCGCCTCCATTCTATATGTGTTCCTAGCACACCAAGCCACTGATTGACTTGCTCAAGGATAAGAAGTTCATCGATAAGTGCACAAGGACTTCGATATCCACAATGATGGTTCCCAACCTGAACTCGGTAGTGTTTTATTATAAGACTACTGTGTGGTCATGCCTGTCTGGGACAGCATGTTCACATGTTGTAGCAAAACCTTCTCATGTTTTGGAGCTTGCTATCGTAGTTCATTCCCTGAGAATGTTGCAATGTCATCTCGTCGATTTGTGTTGCAACCCTTCGTTCCAGGCATGTTGTCTTAAATATCATGTTATCAACCAGATCTGAATCTCAGGCAGATATGATGGTTGGAACATTTCCAACATTAGCATTTTGTTTCCAGCTTGCATGGCCATTGTGCCAGTTTCCCATGGGCTGCCATTCTCAATTGCTGAAGAAGGATCATCTTCAGAAGTGGACTTACCATGAGTCCCATCCATTTCCGATGATAAGCAAAAATCATTCATTGCGTTGTCTTCAACAAGGTAGTCCACATCACCCATTCGAGTCCGGGTATGCCATTCCTTTGAACACTGCCAAATGTCTGTTGGTGATTTGTCTTAGGCTGGTGTAGAGAGTTTCAATGATCTCTGTATTGAAAGTAATTCTTTTTGCCACTTAAGGGGATAGATCTATGAGTCACCTTCCTCAAGGTGCCCCGTTGTGGAATCATGGAAGTTAACTCCTCGCTACATCGTGATCGAGCGTGGATTTATTGCCTACTTAGTGGACCTTCGTCATCTGTTACACCCCATCCCCCCGAATGTATGTTTCGTGTCTCAGCTCAAGAGGAGTTTTATATCTCACCCTA
Organism: Triticum urartu; assembly: GCF_003073215.2. Classification (NCBI taxonomy): domain Eukaryota; kingdom Viridiplantae; phylum Streptophyta; class Magnoliopsida; order Poales; family Poaceae; genus Triticum; species Triticum urartu. The sequence continues at coordinate 444,162,655 of NC_053022.1, read as the reverse complement.
AGAGTTGATCTTGAGTTGCCTGATCTTCGAGAAGATCGATTCCGGTAGAGTTCCTGTCCGTCGTCATCCTGTTGGATGAAGATCTTGAAAGGAAGGACGCCAAGATCGATCTGAAGCAATGGATCATGAAGATCATGTTAGTTTGTACCCCCTCTATCTTCGTACCTCACGTCTTGAATCTCGAGACGAGATTCTTGTTTAGTGGGGGTGAGTTGTCACAACCCTAGAATTGTTTGGAGATAGTTGCATCAGTGAGCATCATGCATCCTGTTAATTTCAAGAAACTTGAAATGAGGAAAGTGAAAGCCTCAGAAATCAATTTAAAAGAAGGGCAAGAACCCTTTAAATTGCATTCATTGTTTCCAAAATGCCTTCATAAATGTTTCTTAATTTTTGGCAAGGCTTTGAGACCAAACCAAAAATAGGGAACATTTTTGTGGAATATTTTGGGCACTGAATTTAAATCACTATCCTATTTGAATTTGGAAATATACCCAAATATATATAGGATATATCTCCAAATACCTCTGATATATTTTATGTGCATTTGGAAAAGTCCATTTTGCAACATGAAATTATTAGAGGATAATTGACACTGTTTTTGAAACTGTTTTGAATTTTAAAAGCAGTGGCAAAGATAAAATAAAAACAAACAGAACAAAAAAACAGAAACAGAGAGAGAGAGTTACCTGGACTTACCTCGGCCCACCTACCTGTTGCCGGCCCAGCCCACCACCGCAGCCCCCTCTGCCGTCTTCCTCCCCGTGCTAGTAGACAGGGCGCGTGCTCGTCGCGCGCGCGCCAGCTCCTGCTTCCACCGCGATGCCCCGGCTCTTCTGAACGCTCCACGGAGACGCCCTCGACCCCCTGCGTCTCTCCCCTCTTGCTCTGGCCCCCCTCCCCCTCCTCTGCTCTCTCTCACGCGCACGGCCGAGCGAGACCATCGCCGCCGCTTGCCGTCACCGCGTCCACCGTGTTCCCCGAGCTGCCCCGAGCTATCCCCGAGCTTTGCCACCTCGTTCCCTACCTCCTCACCGAGCCAAGCTACCGGAAGGGCCCCGAAGCGCCACCCCCGCCGCTTTTCCCCTCCTCGGCCGCCGGAGATTCGCCTCGCCGCCCCGCTCAGCTCCGGCCTTCCACGAGCCCGCTTCAACGCCTGCTGCAACCTCCGTGAGCTGCTGCTCCTCCTCCCCCTCTCCATTTTCTCGGTTGAACGCCGTAGTCGCTGTTTCACCGATGACCGAACTCCGCCGCCGCCTGCGCTCGCCGCCGCCGACGCTCCGGTGACCATTTGGTCCCGGGCGCATGTCCATCGAGCTCGCTGCACCGTGTAGAGCATCTCCAGTGCTTCGCCCCGCCCGTTTAGATAGCGCAGCCGCGCTCCCGCGCACACCCGAACGCCGGCCGCCGTGGCTGAGCTCCTCGTCGTCGTCTCCGGCCGCCCCAGCCCCTGCAACCACCACCGTTGGACGCGCCGCATCGCAGCCGTTCCAACGAGACCAGCCCCGCTTGCTCCCGTTGCCGGAGTTGGCCGGACGGGCAACGCCGCCTCGTCCTGGTTACGCCGGCGATTAGCCGCCGGTGATAGCCACTGTTTGGGGATTAAACACCCCGCTAACTAAGCCTCTAAGCCACTGACAGTCGGGCCCCACCGCCTAACTAACCGGCTAACTAAACTAGATTAAGGTTAAGCTAATTGTAGTGGCCCCACGTGCAGTTTTGACTATGCTGACGTGTCCGTTGACCGGGCCCCACCTGTCTGTGACCCTAGGCAGCACTAGGTCACTGACCAGTGGGTCCCACTGGTCAGGTTTGACCTGGACTGCGTCTATTGACCAGATGACGTCAGCATGATGCAAGGCTGATGCAGTAAATGCTTTTTTGTATTTTTAAATAAATCTAAATGATTTATTTAATTCCAGAAAATATCCAAAACTTCTAAAATTCATAGAAAATTATCTATAACTCAGAATGAAATAAATTATATATGAAAACTTATCAGAAAAATTCAAGGAATATGTTTATGGCATTTACATGCATGTTTGAACAACCTAGGGTTGCTGTAGAGGGCAATTTGCATAATTGACATTTAAATAAGCACATATGGAGTTTGAATTTGAACCCTTGGTTCAAACCAACTTCATTTAATATGATTGCTAGTTGCATTAGGCCAATCAACAGCATATTGCCATGTCACATTCATGCATCATATTGTTGCATTGCATTGATTGTGTCCTTCTCTGTCTGTCGGTAACCGTCCCCTCTCAGACGATGATGTTTCCGACGACGTGATCGATGACACCGATGAAGAACTATATTATCTTCAGAAGTGCCAGGCAAGCAAAACCCCCTTGTTCATTCCGATACAATCCCACTCTCTCGCTCCTGCTCTCTTTTACTACATTTGGACAACAACGATTCAACTGTTACATGCGGCGGTAGTTGAACCCTTTTCCTCTTCATGACCTGTCATTGCCACAGTAAATAGATGAAACCCACTAGCATGAGTAGGAGTTGTTTGAGCCCTGATGTGCCTACTCATTCAAGCTTGTTTGTCATGCCTGCTATTGCATAGAGTTGTGTCAGGTCTGATTCATCGGGGATGAATCAGAGGAGTGTGAACATGTCCTACTGTGTGTGAGCTAAGTGTGTGAACACGATTTGGTAAAGGTAGTGGTGAGAGGCCATGTAGGAGTACATGGTGGGTTGCCTCATTGAAACCGTCCTCAGGAACTGAGTTCTGTGTCTGTGATCCATGAACAGCTACTACCACTCATTGGGATACTTAATTGACCCTCTCGGCTTCTTAATCACCCTAGTACTCTGTCCAGGAGTTGCAACTAGTTTCTGGTGTTTGTAGGTTATGTGTTGGCGGTCGTGCATAGCGCTGACCCTAGGGGTGGGCTACGATGCGGTAGATACACTGTGGCACGGTGTACCGGGTGCCCGTTTGGTGTCTCGGGAACCCTGTTCACATCGTTCGGGGCCGTATGTGGAAACCTCGGCCGGACTCCCTGCGGATGGAACCTGGATAGGCGATAAACCTGGACTAGAGACTTGAGTGTTTAGGTAGGCCGTGGCCGACACCCTCGCCAGGCTTCCGCTTGAAGGTTGCCGAGATACATGACGTGTATATGGTGATAAGTGGTGGGAGCGTGTGTGAAGAAGTAACACCCCTGCAGGGTTATCATTATCTATTCGAATAGCCGGATTCCTCGGATATGGAAACTTGGACCCCTTGCATAGTTCATAGACAAGTGAAAGTGGATACTCTAAAACTCGCAAGATAAGCGTGAGTGTTATGGATGGCCTTCTCGTAGGGAGACGGGAGCGGATCCGTAGTGGTGTATTGATATGGTGAATATATGGACCTCGTGTGCGCCACCTCAAAAGAGTTGCTTGCAGTCGTAGTTTAGGTTAGCTACTGAGTCAAAGCTGGCTTGCTGCAGTTAAACCCCACCATCCCTTTGTTGATGCCGATGCATATGTAGCTAGTTCTGATGTAAGTCTTGCTGAGTACTTTTGTACTCACGTTTGCTTAATTTATATTTTGCAGAGAGACTTCAGTCTCGCTAGTAGTTCCGCGTGGGCTTCGACGTTTAGCTCGATACCTCAGCTACGATCTTGTGTCCTCGGCAGGATCTGGTAGATAGTCAGGCTTCTTAGCCTTTTTCATTTGTAGATGTCTGTACTCATACATGTTAAGCTTTTGCATGTGCTTTGATTTGTATGCTATGATTGTTGGGTCATGACACCCATGTTTGTAATATCTCGCTCCTCGGAGCCTAATGAATAAATGTTTGAGTCGTAGAGTTATGTTGTGATGCCATGTTGTATTTACACATATCGAGCATATTGTGTATATGATTGAAATGCTTGGTATGTGTGGGATCCGACAATCTAGTTGTTTATCCTTGGCAGCCTCTCTTATGGGGAAATGTAGTCTAGTGCTTCCATGAGCCATAGTAGTCCGCTACAGCCCGGTTCACCGGAGTCCTGCTAGCCCAGCACTACTGCTTAGAACACTTGACTGGCCGGCATGTGTTTCACTTCTGTAACATCCCAAATTTTCAATTTGAAATGTTATACATTAGATCATCATTGCATATCATAATTTATTTGCTTTTGGTTTTGATCCTAGAAATTCTACGCAACTCAAGGACCCACGGAGAGAGTTGGGTATTTCATTATTTTCATATTTGAGTTTTCTCAAATTTTGAGAATAGGATCATTTGATTTTAATTATTTTATCATCAATTATTTCTATTACAAAAATATGAGAGAGGGAATAAAATGACTTTCCCAAAATAAAGAAATATTGAGGATTTAATAATAAAATCAAATAAGATTTTATTTCAGAGTTTTTCGATATTTTATTTGAATTTAGGAAAAATGTGCGTTTTTCAAAATTGCATTTAGGCCCCAAATAAATGTTCACCTTGTGCGGCTTGATTTTAGAAGCCGGGGAAAATTTATTTCGGGATTTTTGGAGTCCGTTTAGTAATCCTTTTATTTGTTTTTCTGCGCGGAATAAAAAAACGCAACCGACCTACGTGCCGTTTCCGACCCGAACACTAGGCCCATCCAGGCTTTATAAGCCGGGGAGCCCAGCCCGGGGCCTCCAAACCCTAGCGCCCCGACCGCCGCCTCCCCAGCACCGTCGCCGCCGCCGCTGCCGCCGCCGACCGCCGCCGCCGGAGTTGCAGGGGTAGTTTTTTTTAGTCGCCGGTTTTTTTCCGAAAAACCGTTCGGTTTTCCGACGATTTTGTTCATTTTTTAGTTTCGGTTTTTTTAAATAGATCGTTTTTTCCGATTTATTTAAATAGCGAGCGTTTGTCCGTTCGTTCTAGCAAACGTTCGTCGTTTTTCTTTTCTCGGATTAAATCCATGATTTTTCTGATCGCGATTCCTGATCCGATTTTCGTTTTAGTATAACTTTTCTCTCGTTTATCGGAATCAGGCGATTCAAGAGCCTGGAATTTCGCCTCGAAACCCTCTATCCGTTTAACCAACTTAAACAAGTTTTTGCCACTATAAAAATTGCCCTAGATCCAGAATAGTAAACGAAGCCTGTTTCTTTTGTCGTTTGACTTACGTTGCTTCGTTTGATTTGATTCTTTTTGCAAACCGGAGTTATTAAGTTGAACTTTCTGGTTAGATCTCTTATTTGAGTTTTACCTGTGCATTAGATGAATACTTATTGTATGCTTGTTTGTTTGTCTGCGATAGAATACCCGGAGTGCGCCGCCTGTTACTTCGAATCTCTAGGTTTCGCGGATCATCAGCAAGGCAAGTAACACTTTGATCATACCTCCTACTACCCAGTTTTATTACATTAGATCAATCCTCAAACATTGCATGATTAGGATCTAATTAAATTGTGGAATGGGAAGTAGTTGAGGTAGTACCTATTACCTATTGTATTATCAAACCTTTGGGAGTTACTTCTACGTTTGCCTATTATGCCATGCTATGCTAGTAGACGTGGATTGGGTGAGTGATATCCATGACAGATGTGAGTTTGTTAATTAATGGTTTATCTAAGGTGACAACTTAAACACACATATGGGTGGATTGAGGTACCTGGGTATTCTAGGATTGCCTCTTTTTCTTTATGGACCGCCACCCAGGCCCAAAGGGATCATGAGATTTTTCATACTAGAAACTTCCGTGTGCAGCCACAAGCTATTATGGGCTCTAGCATAGTTGATTAAGTCATGCGAACTCTTACAGGGTAGACTAGCAGATGTAGGGGAAGGTAGGTGTAACGGTCTATCCATCGTAAGGTGCTAGCGCTTCTGAAAGACTATGTCTCGGTCATCCGTTTCTCAAACACCGTGTAGTGTGAGAAACCAAACGGAGGCGATCGAGTCTTGTGGGGAAAAGTGCGCAAACCTCTGCAGAGTGTATAAACTAATCATGGTTAGCCGTGTCCCCGGTTATGGACATCTTGAGTATCTAGTACTTGGATTATCATGTGAATCTCAACATGTTACTCTAAAATTTAATTTTGATGGGTTTTGTTTAATGATGATGCTTAATTGGGATTGAGAATGCTGTCAGCCATTCTCAATGTTTAACAACTACCATGATAGTTAAATAAAATTTATTCCTTTGAAGTAGGGAAAAATTAGCTTTACGCAAAACTGTAACCATAGAGCTTTCCACCAGCCAAATATGCATATAGTATAGCTGTTTCATTCCATTACTCTCTATGTGTTACTTTGCCAGCATATTCCATGTGCTGACCCGTTTCGGACTGCAACGTTAATGTTGCAGACTTTTCAGACGACGATTAAGGAGTTTTAGGTCGTGGTTCTATACTCAGTGATGCCGTTGGAGTTGATGGACTCACTATCTTCTAAGCCTTCCGCTGTTATCGTTATTAGATGGCCTTAAGCCATATTTATTGTAATAAGTTCTCTATTGAGACACTCGATGTAATAAGTGTGTGATTGCTACTCTGTTATAAATCCTTCAAGTACTGTGTGGTGTCAGCATTACTGATCCAGGGATGACACCTGAGCATAGAGATTGGACCGTTTGAGGTCTGGTCGCTACAAAGATGGTATCAGAGCACACGCTGACTGTAGGACACGACCACTAAGCTAAAGACCTAGATCACTATTCACTCTCTTCTCTTCTGACCTCTCATCTTTTCTACTCTTTAGGATGGCGGATGCAAGGAATAAGTTCACGCAACCTGATGAAGATACACCCTTTGGACGTCACCTAAAGGAAGTCACCAGATACCTGAACATAGGAGTTCCAAGCTTCACCGAAACCTACAACGCCACCTTACCTGAAGAAGAGCGTTGGATGATTCAAGTTCAAGTTCCAGGAAGGACGTTCATGCCAGTCACTGAGCCCATAGAGTTTTCTTTTGATGCACCAACTTAGAGTCTAGGAAAGAGCATGGCAGCTCACATCGCCATGGGACGCATTGGAGAAGTCTACCGCAATGATCTCAAGGATACTATCTACCAGATTTGTGGGCACCGAGATGAGCACTGGGAGATGATCAGCACCAAAAAGGATAGATCAATTGCAGCTTTTATCCAGGAATTAAACCAGCACATTCAACGTCAGGAGAACCGGGTGTGCGCCGACATGATAGACCTGAAGAAGGCAAGGACAAGAATCAAGGAACTGGAGGAAGAACTCAAGGCTACACATGAAGATTATGAAGAAGAAATTGAAGTATTAGTGGATAAGAATGCCGACATAACAATGAAGATCGGGATATTTATGGGAGGCCCTACACTAGTAGATGAAGACGAAGAACCCAAGGAGATTCGCCCGGAAGACTACATCATCATCGACGACACCGACTCGGACCCAGATGATAGCGATGATGACTATGTTGATGAAGCCGGAGCAGATATCATGGAGTCTGCAACCGAAGAATATTTCTAGTAGACCACCTCATCAGTAGTAGTAGTCCACCATGTAAATACATTAGTCCGAGCACTTCTGCGATAGTTAGATCGATTGTATGCCCTTGTTTGATTGAATGAAGTGAATTGTTTGCTTTTGCCTCATGTGCATATGGGTAGTGTTTTCTCTTTAGACCCCCTCTATTCTTAAATCTCATCTTTTCTAAACCCTCAGATGCCTCCGAGATGTGACCCCGGATTTACCTTCCCACCGGAGCTCACCCAGTTGATCCAGCAGCAGAACACATTGATGCAGTTGCTAGTCCAGAATCAGAATCAGGGGAACAACAACAACCCACCACCACCACCACCACCTGTTGATCACTTAGCCCGTTTTCTTAGGCTGAATCCGCCGGTGTTTTCCAGTAGCACCGAGCCGATAGTAGCAGATGATTGGCTCTGCAAGACAGCTAGAGAGTTGACCACAGCAGGATGCACAGATGCAGAGAAGGTGAAGTTTGCCGCACATCAGCTTGAAGGACCCGCACCATCATGGTGGGAGAATTTCATAGCCACTTTCCCTGTCGACACTGTCACATGGGATCAGTTTCAGCAGACTTTTCAAACTGCCCATGTTTTAGCAGGAGCTATGGCCTTGAAGAAGCGAGAGTTTCGCAACTTGCGCCAAGGAGGACGGACAGTTGGCCAGTATGTGGAGGACTTTAGTAAATTAGCATGTTATGCCCCAGATGACATTGCTACGGATGCAGCTAAGCAGGAGAAGTTTCTGGAAGAACTAAATGATGAGTTGAGCATGTAGTTGATGGTAGCAACCTTCAACAACTACCAGAAGTTGGTAGATCGTGCTCTTATGATTGAAGGGAAGCAGCAGCAAATTGAAAATCGCAAGAGGAAGTATGCACAAGGAAAGTACAATTCAAGAGCTCAGCAGAAGCCGCGATTTACCCCTAGATCGGGAGGGCATTTTCAGCATACTCATGGAGGAGGTACCTCGCACAATCACAATGGCACCAAGAATGGTAATGGTAATGGAGGACGCAACGGCCAGAACCGTACCAACCCATCAACCCCAGCCAAGAAAGACCTGAGCCAAGTCACTTGCTTTAAGTGTCAGAAGACCGGACATTATGCCAATGAATGTCCTGAAGGCCAGAATGGCAATGGAAGCTCTGGGAAGAAGTCGAACCCTTTCAACAGGGGACAGGTGAACCACGTTAATGTGGAGGAGGTTGAAGAGCAGCCGGATGCAGTAATCGGTAAGTTTTTGGTTAAGTCATTTACTGCACTCGTTCTTTTTTATACTGGTGCATCGCATTCATACATATCAAGGGGATTTGTGGATAAGTATAACTTGCCCACTAAGGTTCTTAGAACACCTATGCTAGTAAGCTCACTAGGAGTGGAGTATATGGCCAGTCAAGGATGTTTCCAAGTGCCATTAAGTATAGGAAGGCATATTTTCCCAACGGATTTAATTATTCTGGAATCCCAAGGTTTGGATGTAATTCTCGGTATGGATTGGCTGTTGATGTATGGGGGAAACATCGATTGCGCCAGTAAGACAATTTTGCTTACGACGCCAGAAGGAAGAAGGATCAAGTATGTATCTCGGCATGCACCAAATAGGACACAAGTAAATTCTTTATCAGGAGTTGTGCAGGAGGAAGTACCAGTGGTAAGGGATTTCCCTGACGTATTTACCGAAGAGTTGCCAGGCATGGCACCGGATAGAGATATTGAGTTTTTGATTGAGCTATTGCCAGGCACAGGGCCAATATCAAAGAGACCATACAGGATGCCCGCAAAGGATTTGGTGGAGATTAAGAAGCAGATTAAGGAGTTACTGGATAAAGGTTACATTCGCCCAAGTTCGTCGCCTTGGGGATCACCAGTACTTCTAGTGGAGAAAAAGGATGGATCGTTAAGGATGGTTGTTGACTATCGTGGGTTGAATGAAGTAACGATCAAGAACAAGTACCCACTACCAATGATCAATGATTTGTTTGATCGATTGCAAGGAGCTAAGGTATTTTCCAAGATCGATCTGCGATCAGGATACCACCAGTTGAAGATTCGAGAATAGGATATACCTAAGACAGCTTTTACCACCAGGTATGGGCTGTACGAGTATACCGTTATGTCATTTGGTCTGACTAACGCACCTGCCTATTTTATGAACATGATGAACAAAGTGTTTATGGAGTTCTTGGATAAGTTCGTCGTGGTGTTCATTGATGATATTCTGGTTTACTCGAAGAATGAAGAGGAGCATAAGAAACATTTGCGTTTGGTTCTTGGAAAGCTCAGGGAACATCAACTATATGCCAAGTTTAGCAAATGTGAGTTTTGGTTGAAGGAAGTAGGATTCCTCGAACACGTTATATCCGGAGAAGGAATAGCAGCTGATCCCACTAAAGTTGATACCATGACCAAGTGGGAGGCACCAACAACAGTTGGAGAGATCCGGAGTTTCCTTGGACTCGCAGGATACTACCGGAGATCTATTGAGAATTTCTCCAAAATTGCAAAACCTATGACGGAGTTGTTAAAGAAGGATACCAAGTTCATATGGACTGAGGAGTGTGAGGCTAGTTTCCAGGAGTTGAAGAAACGCTTGGTTACTTCACCAGTGTTGATTTTGCCAGACCAGACCAAGGATTATGAGGTGTATTGCGACGCTTCACGACGAGGACTTGGAGCAGTGCTTATGCAGGAAGGGAGAGTTGTTTCATATGCCTCACGACAACTGAAACCCCACGAATTGAATTATGACATGCATGATTTGGAGTTAGCAGCCGTAGTGCATGCATTGAAAACATGGAGACATTTCCTCATTGGAAATCATTGCGAGGTGTACACGAATCACAAGAGTTTGAAATACATTTTCATGCAGAAGGATTTAAACCTCAGACAAAGGAGATGGTTGGAGCTCATCAAGGATTATGATATGAGATTGCATTACCATCCCGGAAAGGCTAATGTAGTAGCTAACGCATTGAGCCATAAGAGCCATGTCAATACACTAATGACGGGAGAAATACCAAAAGTGTTAGCCGAGGATCTTCGTGAGCTATGTTTGGAAATAGTTCTGAGAGGCTATGTAGCAGCATTGGAGATTCAGTCAACTTTGATGGATAGCATCAGAGAAGCTCAGAAGACTGACAAGGAAATTGCCTCTATAAAGGAGAAAATGAGCGAAGGAAAGGCTAAAGGATTTCGCGAGGATGAGCACGACACCCTATGGTTTGAAGACCGTGTTTATGTGCCCAATGACCCGGAGATCAGGAAGTTGATTCTGCAAGAGGCACATGATTCACCATATTCGATTCACCCAGGAAATACCAAGATGTATTTGGATTTGAAGGATACTTTATGGTGGACCGGAATGAAGAAAGATATTGCGGAGTATGTAGCGGTTTGTGACGTATGTCAGAGAGTAAAGGCAAAGCATCAGAAGCCAGCAGGATTGCTACAGCCATTGCTGATACCCGAATGGAAGTGGGATAAGTTAGGCATGGATTTTATCACGGGATTACCCAGGACTCATTTAGGCTATGACTCGATTTGGGTTCTAGTTGATCAGTTGACGTAAGTAGCTCATTTCATCCCGGTAAAGACCACTTACACCAGTGCTAAGTTGGCAAAGATATACATGACCAGGATTGTATGCTTACATGGAGTTCCGAGGAGTATAGTATCAGATAGAGGAACCCAGTTTACCTCAAAGTTCTGGAATCAGTTGCGTGAAACTTTGGGTACCAGGCTAGAGTTCAGCACAGCTTTTCATCCACAGACAGATGGACAGACCGAGAGAGTCAATCAGATTTTGGAGGACATGCTGAGAGCTTGTGCGCTAGATTATGGATCTAGTTGGGACGACAATTTGCCATATGCAGAATTCTCTTACAACAACAGCTATCAATCCAGTTTAAAGATGGCCCCTTTCGAAGCCTTGTACAGAAGGAGGTGCAGGACACCGTTGTCGTGGAATGAAGTTGGAGACCGCCAGTTGTTTGGGCCTGATTTGATTAAAGAGTCTAAACAGAAGGTGAAATTGATTCGCGATAGGCTCAAGGTAGCTCAATCTAGGCAGAAGAGTTATGCAGATTCAAAACGCAAGGAGACAGTTTACGAAGTCGGAGACAGAGTTTATCTTTGAGTATCCCCACTTCGGGGAATAAAGTGCTTTGGTGTTAAGGGAAAGTTAGCGCCACGATTTGTAGGACCATACCGAGTATTGGAACGTATGGGAGAAGTGGCCTACAAGTTGGAATTGCCTGAAGGATTGTCAGGAGTTCATGATGTGTTCCACGTTTCTCAGTTGAAGAAATGCCACGCGGAGATGGCTGACATACCCTTGAGAGACACAGTGCCATTGGAAGCAATTCAGTTGGATAACAATTTGACCTATGAGGAGAAACCAGTTAAGATTCTCGAGTTTGCCAGCCGAGTCACCCGCGGCAAGGTTATCAAGTTTTGTAAGGTTCAGTGGAGCCACCACACGGAGGATGAAGCCACCTGGGAGCGAGAGGAAAATTTGCTCAAGGACCACCCTCACCTATTTTCTAGCCAACCCGAATCTCGAGGGCGAGATTCATCTTAAGGGGGCTAGGTTTGTAACATCCCAAATTTTCAATTTGGAATGTTATACATTAGATCATCATTGCATATCATAATTTATTTGCTTTTGGTTTTGATCCTAGAAATTCTACGCAACTCAAGGACCCACGGAGAGAGTTGGGGATTTCATTATTTTCATATTTGAGTTTTCTCAAATTTTGAGAATACGATCATTTGATTTTAATTATTTTATCATCAATTATTTCTATTACAAAAATATGAGAGAGGGAATAAAATGACTTTCCCAAAATAAAGAAATATTGAGGATTTAATAATAAAATCAAATAAGATTTTATTTCGGAGTTTTTCGATTTTTATTTGAATTTAGGAAAAATGTGCGTTTTTCAAAATTGCATTTAGGCCCCAAATAAATGTTCACCTTGTGTGGCTTGATTTTAGAAGCCGGGGAAATTTATTTCGGGATTTTTGGAGTCCGTTTACTATTCCTTTTATTTGTTTTTCTATGCGGAATAAAAAAACGCAACCAACCTACGGGCCGTGTCCGACCCGGACACTAGGCCCGTCCAGGCTTTATAAGCCGGGGAGCCCAGCCCGGGGCCTCCAAACCCTAGCGCCCCGACCGCCGCCGCCCCAGCACCGCCGCCGACCCCCGCGCCGTCGTCGACCACCGCCGCCGCCGGAGTTGCCGGGGTAGTTTTTTTTTAGTCGCCGGTTTTTTCCCGAAAAACCGTTCGGTTTTCCAATAGTTTTGTTCGTTTTCTTAGTTTCAGTTTTTTTAAATAGATCGGTTTTTCCGATTTATTTAAATAGCGAGCGTTCATTCGTTCGTTCTAGCGAACGTCTGTCGTTTTTCTTTTCTCGGATTAAATCCGCGATTTTTCTGATCGCGATTCCTGATCCGATTTTCGTTTTAGTATAACTTTTCACTCGTTTATCGGAATCAGGCGATTCAAGCACCTGGAGTTTTGTCTCGAAACCCTCTATCCGTTTAACCAACTTAAACAAGTTTTTGCCACTGTAAAAATTGCCCTAGATCCAGAATAGTAAATGAAGCCTGTTTCTTTTGTCGTTTGACTTACGTTGCTTCGTTTGATTTGATTCTTTTTGCAAACCGGAGTTCTTAAGTTGAACTTTCTGGTTAGATCTCTTATTCGAGTTTTACCTGTGCATTAGATGAATACTTATTGTATGCTTGTTTGTTTGTCTGTGATAGAATACCCGGAGTGCGCCGCCTGTTACTTCGAATCTCTAGGTTTCGCGGATCATCAGCAAGCCAAGTAACACTTTGATCATACCTCCTACTACCCAGTTTTATTGCATTAGATCAATCCTCAAACATTGCATGATTAGGATCTAATTAAATTGTGGGATGGGAAGTAGTTGAGGTAGTACCTATTACCTGTTGTATTATCAAACCTTTGGGAGTTACTTCTACGTTTGCCTATTATGCCATGCTATGCTAGTAGACGTGGATTGGATGAGTGATATCCATGACAGATGTGAGTTTGTTAATTAATGGTTTATCTAAGGTGGCAACTTAAACACACATCTGGGTGGATTGAGGTACCTGGGTATTCTAGGATTGCCTGTTTTTCTTTATGGACCGCCACCCAGGCCCAAAGGGATCATGAGATTTTTCATACTAGAAACTTCCGTGTGCAGCCACAAGCTATTATGGGCTCTAGCATAGTTGATTAAGTCGTGCGAACTCTTACAGGGTAGACTAGCAGATGTAGGGTAAAGTAGGTGCAACGGTCTATCCATCGTAAGGTGCTAGCGCTTCTGAAAGACTATGTCTCGGTCATCCGTTCCTCAAACACCGTGTAGTGCGAGAAACCAAATGGAGGCGATCGAGTCTTGTGGGGAAAAGTGCGCAAACCTCTGCAGAGTGTATAAACTAATCATGGTTAGCCGTGTCCCCGGTTATGGACATCTTGAGTATCTAGTACTTGGATTATCATGTGAATCTCAACATGTTACTCTAAAATTTAATTTTGATGGGTTTTGTTTAATGATGATGCTTAATTGGGATTGAGAATGTTGTCAACCATTCTCAATGTTTAACAACTACCATGATAGTTAAATAAAATTTATTCCTTTGCAGTAGGGAAAAATTAGCTTTACGCAAAACTGTAACCATAGAGCTTTCCACCAGCCAAATATGCATATAGTATAGCTGTTTCATTCCATTACTCTCTATGTGTTACTTTGCCAGCATATTCCATGTGCTGACCCGTTTCGGGCTACAACGTTAATATTGCAGACTTTTCAGACGATGATTAAGGAGTTTTAGGTCGTGGTTCTATACTCAGTGATGCCGTTGGAGTTGATGGACTCACTATCTTCTAAGCCTTCCGATGTTATCGTTATTAGATGGCCTTAAGCCATATTTATTGTAATAAGTTCTCTATTGAGACACTCGATGTAATAAGTGTGTGATTGCTACTCTGTTATAAATCCTTCAAGTACTGTGTGGTGTCAGCATTACTGATCCAGGGATGACACCTGAGCATAGAGATTGGACCGTTTGAGGTCTGGTCGCTACAACTTTGTTCATGTGTCTGTCCCTTTGGGGAAATGTCACGCGGTGACATCCGGAGTCCTGCCTAGCCTACTACAGCCCGGGTTCCCGGAGTCCTGTTAGCCAGTGCTACAGCCCGGATTCACACGCTGCTGACCGACATGCTCGATGTGATTCATGTATGCCTGTTCCCATAGGTTAGTGCTGCTTTGGGTTCACGACTAGCCATGTCGGCCCAGGTTCTCTGTCATATGGATGCTAGCGACACTATCATATATGTGAGCCAAAAGGCGCAAACGGTCCCGGGCCATGGTAAGGCGACACCCGTGGGAATACCGTGCGTGAGGCCGCAAAGTGATATGAGGTGTTACCGGCTAGATCGATGTGACTTGGAATCGGGGTCCTCACAAGAGAAGATTCACATATAAATATACTATCCTAGAAATCTTTTGTGATTGTGAGCCCCCATCAAAATATTGTATGCCAGAATTGTTGACGTTGGACAAGGAAGACAACTTAATGATTTATGTTTGTTCATATTCACATAGAAGTCATATTGTCATGGATCCTTTAACATGTGGTGCTTGCCTCCTATCTTTGCTAGCCAAAAATTCCGCACTAAGTAGAGATACTGCTTGTGCATCCAAAAACCCTTAAACCCAAATCTTATTTTCAAGTGTCTACCATACCTACCTAAGGATTGAGTCAGATCCTTCAAGTAAGTTGTCATCGGTGCAATAAGGCAATAAAAATTGCTTCTAAAAGTGTGAGATCATTTAGTGTATGAGAAAATTGAGCGTTGTATGAACTTGTGATGGTGAAGAATAAAAGCGACAGACTGCATAATAAAGGTTGCCATCACAAGGGGCAATACAACGTGACATTCTTTTGCACTAAGGGGTTGAGCATATGAACAAATAAGCGCATGTCAACCTCTCCTTCCCTCCGCGAAGGGCCCATCTTTTACTTTTATGTATTTACTTTTATGCAAAGATTCAAAGTTGTCTCTCTATTCCTTTTTATTTTTCTCCTTTGGCAAGCATCATGTGATGAGGGAAGATCTAGGCACACATATGTCCAGTTGAATATGGGTGGCATGAGTTATTATTGTTGACATCACCCTTGAGGTGAATTCGTTGGGAGGCGAAACTATAAGCCCCTATCTTTCTATGTGTCCGGTTGAAATGTTTTGCTCATGTGTATGCGATGAGTGTTAGCAATCATAGAATACTAAATGATGGTTGAGTATGTGGACTTGCCTAAAGGCTACGATATGTGACCCTTCCTGAAAAGGTGATGAATTGTAGTTGCAAAGTTGATTGAGAACATAGTTTGTTTGTCTCTAATAGAGTTTATGCTTCATACTTCGATAGTGTGACAGCCTGGGTTTCGATCTTGACTATGAATAAAAGTCTTATGTTTAAGTTTGTTGCTATTATAATAATCAACATGATGCTTCTATGTCCGTATTTTGTTTTTATTGACACCTCTCACTCTAAGCATGTGAACATGTTTTTCGATTTCGGTTTTCGCTTGAGGACAAGCGAGGTCTAATCTTGGGGGAGTTGATACGTCCATTTTGCATCATGTTTTCTTACTGTTATTTATGATGTTTTTGTGCATAATAATGCTTTTTGAGTAATTATAATGCCTTTTCTCTCATAATTTGCAAGGTACACACAAAGAGGGAGAATTCTGGCAGCTGGAAATCTGGACCTAGAAAAGCTACGTCAGGCTACCTATTATGCACAACTCCAAACAAGCTGAAACTTTACGGAGAATTTTATGGAATATATGAAGAATATTGGAGCAAATAAGTACCAGAGGAGGCCCACTAGGTGGGCATAACCCACTTGGGCGCGCCAGGGAGCCCAGGCGCACCCTGGTGGGTTGTTCTCACCCAGGCCCACCTCCGGTGCCCATCTTCTGGTATATAAGTCATTTTGACCTAGAAAAAAATAGGGGAGGACTTTCGGGATGGAGCGCCGCCGTCTCGAGGTGGAACTTGGGCAGGGGCACTTTTGCCCTTCGGCGGAGCGATTCCGCCGGGGGAACTTCCCTCCTGGAGGGGGAAATCATCGTCATCATCATCACCAACAACTCTCCCATATTGGGGAGGGCAATCTCCATCAACATCTTCAACCGCACCATCTCATCTCAAACCCTAGTTCACCTCTTGTGTTCAATCTTGTTACCGGAACTATAGATTGGTGCTCGTGGGTGACTAGTAGTGTTGATTACATCTTGTAGTTGATTACTATATGGTTTATTTGGTGGAAGATTATATGTTCAGATCCATTATGCTATTTAATACCCCTCTGATCTTGAGCATGTTTATAACTTGTGAGTAGTTACTTTTGTTCTTGAGGTCACAGGAGAAATCATGTTGCAAGTAATCATGTGAACTTGATATGTGTTCGATATTTTGATAGTATGTATGTTGTGATTCCCTTAGTGGTGTCATGTGAACGCCGACTACATGACACTTCACCATATTTGGGCCTAAGGGAATGCATTGTGGAGTAGTTATTAGATGATGGGTTGTGAGAGTGACAGAAGCTCAAACCCTAGTTTATGCGCTATTCCGTAAGGGACCGATTGGATCCAAAAGTTTAATGCTATGGTTAGGATTTATCCTTAATACTTTTCTCGTAGTTGCGGATGCTTGCGAGGGGGTTAATCATAAGTAGGAGGTTTGTTCAAGTAAGAACAACACCTAAGCACCGGTCCACCCACATATCAAATTATCAAAGTAGCGAACACGAATCGAATCAACATGATGAAAGTGACTAGATGAAATTCCCGTGTACCCTCAAGAACGCTTTGCTTATTATAAGAGACCGTTTTGGCATGTCCTTTGCCTCAAAAGGATTGGGCTACCTTGCTGCACTTTTGTTACTATTATCATTACTTGCTCGTTACAAAATATCTTGCTATCAAACTACTCTGTTACTTACAATTCCAACACTTGCAGACATTACCTTGCTGGAAACAACTTGTCATTTCCTTCTGCTCCGTGTTAGGTTCGACACTCTTACTTATCGAAAAGAGCTAGAATTGATACCCTATACTTGTGGGTCATTCATCAAGGGTGGACAAGGCCATCGTAGAGGCGAGCAGGTGCATCGGTGCTGGTTGCAGACGTCCAGCAATGCCTCTGTAGTGGCAAAGAGGCGTACAACGGTGGCAGCGGAGGTGGAGGGCGAGGATGCAAAGCAAGGGAAAGAAAGGGCGACGTGGAAGGAAATGGGACCGAAAGGGGGGATTGGGTGAGCCGGGGATGTCACGGTCCTACGTATCTACTGTCTGGACTACCAAAAAGCTTCCCCCACTTTGTCTAATTTACAAGATAAAGTGCGTTCGGATTGCGCGGTGGACCGATACAAGCCCGTGTTGGACGGCTTCCGCTGACCGGACGGATGCGGACCCTTAGACAGGAATTAACCCCAATCAACCATATTCTCAAAAGTGATATTTCCAACGTCACGTCATCATGTGAGAGTGGTCCTTCTACGGTGGATGCCACAAAAAAGGGGGGCCCGTGAGGTTGATGAACTCCGGTGTTCTCCACCACTTGCCGGAACTGGGCTTTAGGGAATTCCCTGGAGCCGGGCCTCGGCTATTCGAATAGTTTTACTCTCTACAAAAGTTTTATACTTTACCCACAAGATTTGATATGCTCATCATGCCAGTTATGTCTTTCCATATAAGGTGTATGCAATTTGAAAACTTGAACAAGAATTTTCTCAAGATCGATGCTAGTATAGAGTCCACCCGATGATATATAGTCCCTCATGACCAATACTTTAAAGTTTAAGTAATTTCCTCACCGAGGGTTGTGCAGAATTCCTCGTTGGAGCTTGCTCAGGTGGCGGCGATTTGGAGCTCCGATGCGACGGACTGGCGGCGAGAAGGCGTGCGTAAGCTAAGGAATTGGGAGAGCGCAACCGATGGGGCTCAGGCGCGACTTGGGAGGTGGTTGTGAGGTTGTGCGCTGTGTGCACATCAGAAGGATAGGGAGACCCCCAACAAGTGGGGTCGGCATGTCATAGGGAGAGAAGCGAGATGTTTGGGGTGAGGCTGGGCCGGTTTCGGCTGGCTGCGTTGCGCGCACACTCGCTTGATGGGCGTGAGACAAGAGTTGGGCTAGTGGGCCGCTAGGTTGGGTTGGATAAGTTTAGGTTTTTTGTTTTACTTTTCTCTCTTTTCATTTTGAATTGGGATTTGATTCAAATATCAAATTTACTCCAGGCATTTTGGAAAAACTTCATAGATGCCCATTCAATATTTGGTGCTTAAGGGAAATTATTCCCATCCCAATAATAAAATAAAATGCCACAGAATTTTTATAAGCTCCATGTTGGCATTATAAAATGAACTCTAAAAATGATTTTAGGGTTTCAAATAATTCCATAAATTTTTTGAGGCCCAAATGTCACTCAAAACCTAGTCAAATCTATTTAGGCTCAAGCAATAGCAAGCAAAATGCAAGAAAAAACCTAAATTAATAGTTCACATTCCAAAAATTGAAATTCTTTTGGGATGTGACACTAGCACTCATAGTACATGATGAAATATCAAGAATATCATATGTAATAAGTACTAAATCGCAGATCCAGAATATGATTTATTACAGTCTACTAACCCGAAGGCTAGCTCAAAATAAAACACAACGGAAAGCATAAAAGGTAACTATGGTGTCCCATTAACGCCTCTGGCAAGTTAAGTGTAGACTTGTGACCCTACTGTGCACCTCTTACTCGTTGTCAGATAACTCTACAACATACTCCCTCTCTCCGTTCCTTTATGTAAGGTGTATTTTGTTTTTCCGAAAGTCAAACAAGTACATGTTCTTTAGAAAAATATATCAAACTACATAATACAAAATACAAAATTTATATCATTTGATCCATCATGAAAAGTAGTTTCATATTTTATTTATTAGGTATTGCAGATGTTGTCATTTTGTTCTATAATCTTGGTCAAACATTTAAATGATTGACTTGCACAGAAATCAATACACCTTATATTGTGGAATAGAGAGAGTAAAATGTAACAATTATATATGTCAATATTTTGAATGTATTGGCAAGTTACAGACAAGGAGTCGTAACAAACCTGACATTTATATGCGTGGATATGACAATGGAAATGGCTTGTGATTTTGTTTTGCAGAAAGCTGGTTTTCACCTATTTCTACTCGCTAGTCAACATCTCGCTCAAAGATTGTCAGCCGGGCCAAAACTGCCACGCCGCGACTGCACAGCCATACCCTTTGCCTCAAGTCGTCGTTCATAAATTGCATCTCACTACCGAAGGCTGCGTTAGCGGAGACCTCCCCACCGCCACCTTCATCGACCAATGTCGGGGCTTAGCCCTACCACTAGTCTCTAGCAGCGGCAAGGTGGAGGAAGGACAACAGTGGTGGAGCTTGATGCCCAACTCTGGGCGGGCCAAAATGAAAAAAATAGCATATGGGCTGGTGTTCTAAGGCTCAATGGTAAAAAAAATGTATAAATTTCAAAATGTTGGGCAGGGCATGGCCCATCCAGCCTTATTGTAGCCCCGCCATTGGATGACAGAGAGGTAGGTGGCAGCAGCGGCGGCATCTAGGAAGTGAAATCGAGGTGGAGGCGGCGGTTGTTCATTTGGGATGAGAGAGTGGCGTGCAAGCTAAGGATTAATCCCTCACACCAGAAATTTTCGCTCTAAATATGATTTTTGGAGATCTGCTACAGAAGCCCTTAGGCAGGAATTAACCCCAATCAACCATATTCTCAAAAGTGATATTTCTGACGTCACATCAGCTTGTGAGAGTGGTCCTGCTACGGTCGATGCCACAAAAAAGGGGGGCCGTGAGGTTGATGAACTCCGGTGTTCTCCACCACTTGCCGGAACCGGGCTTCGGGAATTCCCTGGAGCCGGGGGTCTTCGCGTCTACAGCCACTCGTGGCGACGACGCTGGGAGGCAACGGGGCCAAGGGCCGGGATAAGGTGCACCCGCCGCGACTGGCTCACCTGTGACCACCCTCGCGCCACATGTCGCGGACGGTATATTCCACAGCCGCCGGATTCACCCGTTCGTCTCCCCTTTCTCTGTGCGATCTCGCCTCGATCACACGCGCTGCCGCCCATACGTACTGACACACACAAACATACACAGATACATCTACCCCGGCCCTCCACGCCCACGATCCCGTGGTTCTCCCGCAGTCCCGCATCGTTGGAGCTCCACCGCGCTCCCGCTAGCTCAGCTCAGCTCCGCTCCGGTCAGGTACGTACGCCGGCTGGTGCTCCACCGCCCTGTTTCGATTCTGCTCCGGTGACCGATCACGCGGTGAAGTAGCTGGCGTATGGATGAATCGGTGCAGGTGAGGCGGGAAGGATGCCGTCGGTTTCGAGAGCCGTGTGCGTGCAGAGGCCGACCACGAGCGGCGGCGGGAGGAGCAGGGAGGCGGCCCGATCGGTGGCGGCGCCGAGAGCCCGGCAAGCGAAATCGAAGGCGGTGACCCACCCGGCGCGGGGCCGGCATTGCTCGCCTCCCAACGCAGTCGCGGCGCCGATGCCCGCCACAAAGAAGGTAAACAGTTCGCGACTCGTGTGTGCCACTGGAGTGTTATCGTTTCCGGTTGACTTGTGCGGGCTTTTTCCTGATTCAAATGGCATCCGTGCGATCATGCAAAGCACCGCGTCAGTTTAGTCAGTCTCAACTAAACAATACTCTCTCGGTTTTAAAATAAATTTCTCAACTTTGTACTAACTCTAGTAGTACAAAATTATGTCAAGATTGAGACATTTATTTTAAGATGGATGTAGTACATATATGCTGAAGTACTACAGAAGATCATTTATTTTTCTCATTTCTTTAAAGCACAATACAAACGCAGACGCTTGTCTAATTACTAGTTTACTAGGTACTACGTGTTTGAGGTAGATCCACAATATGAGCACTCGATTTACACATGACTAAGTATCTTCAAAATTACAATACGATGGAATGCATTCTCTTGTTCATGGGTTCTTGGCAACTAAAATGATCTACATTTTTCTTAACAGAAGTGCTCGGCATTTTCTCATCTATATTGTCTCAAATTGAAGTATAAGTCGCATAGGGGGTTGTATGATTCACATTCCGTGAGGCCAAAGCTATATACTCCCTCCATCCGCGAATAATTGCACTTCTATCTTTTGTCCTAAGTCAAAGTGTTAAAATTTTGACTAATTTTATAGAAAAAGAAGTAACATATATGACATTAAATTGGTACATTATAAAAGTACATTTCAAGACGGATCCAGTGATGCTAATTTAGTGTCATAAATGCTGCTATTTTTCCCAATAAATTTGGTCAAAGCTTTTAAAACTCTGGCTTAGAACAAAAGCTAGAAGTACACTTATTCGCGAACGGGGGAGTATGCTAGATCCACATACTTATTACACTCAAAGTTCCTTTTTTCCAATACGTCATTGTACATATAGCTAGGTTCATTGGTGACCAATGACAACATAACTTCACCATAGTTTGTCAATCTTTTTTCTTTCTTGATTGAAACAAAGGGGGTGGGGCACTTGAATAGTAGATCTCATTTCAAAACACACAAAAAGAGGAATGATCCAATTGTAAGTCAATGTTTGCCATTGTACACGTTGACAGTCGAGTTGTCTTTACATATTTTGACATTCAGCTATGTAATCTCGGTATAGAAAACCATGTATGGCTAACTAAAAAAATAGAAGAGGTCTTCATTTGTAGTGTGTTGTTCAATAATTTTTTTGTGATTTGATATTTGGTTAAACTAAAACATGCGGGTACGGTTTTACTTAATTCAACTCTGGCAAACATGACAACATAGTTTTCTTTGGTGGGTTTCCCGTATCATCTTACAACAAGTTCACTGTAGAACGGTTGTAGAACGGTTTGGCAAGCGTAACTAAATTTAGATGTTTAGAGACTTTTCTAATAAACTATCCAAAATCAAGGTAGAGATGATTACCCCCTCAAAACAAAAGGCAGAGATGATTAGGATTCAACTTCTCTATTAACAGGTGAGATATAAAAATGACCAGACAGAGCTTAGCGGAGGCGTTGTTTCTTTTTAGTCTATGATGTAAGAAGTGAAAAGACAATGACCTCAGTAGCGAATGTCGCAGTGGATATGCTTAGTTTGATCCAAAGCTTCCCATGCTAAATGTTTAGCTAGCCAAAATATTGCTCAATGTTTTGCTTACTTATGAGTTGATCAAAGTTGGCAACCAAAACAAACTAGAGTTAACAAAAAAAATTGGTCTTCCAAATAATTTGTAACCATCCGTGGATTGAAATGTATGGTCATGAAAATAGTTTAGTACGCTGTATTTCGTCTGACATTCAAATATACTCGCAGTGAACTAGACCTTCCAATGGGTTGAACATCATCTTTAAAATAAGTATGTCATATCTGGGCTGAGTATGCCACCTAGAGGATCCACCCTTCTTTCTCAGAACCCGCGGCATGGCTAAATCTCGCTTATTGTGAAGTATAGAGCTTTTGTCTATAGGGTTCCTGCGAGTGGGTTGACCCAATAGCCGCTGAGACTGGTTTTGAGAACCTTTCGCCGGTTTTGGGAAAATTCAACCCGTTTTTTTTTACTTTCTTCTTTTCCATGTCTTTTGTTACAATTTTGCAGTTTTTCTTTTTTTTTCTCATTTCTTTAATTTTTCTTTCATGAACTTTTTTTATATGCTTCGTTTACTCTAAGAAATTTTGTCTACATGTCAGGAATATTTCAGAAAAATTACGCAATTTTTTTTACATTTTAAATATGTATGAACTTTTTTAAGTGTTGTGGACAATTTTTTAAAATGGTAAAAATATTTTTCTATTTGTCATGAACATTTTTTTATAGTCGCATGAACATTTTTTTAATATTTCATGAACATCTAGAACATATTAAAATTGTATTAATGCGTGAAGGTTTGCTAGAGTGTATAAATTGTACTGTAACATGTCTTGTAACATAAGATTTTTGTGAATGTTTTTAAAATTCCATGACTTTTTTTTGAATAGTTGACACTTTTTTACTAATTACATGAATAAATTCTATATTTTCATGAACATTATTAAGAAAGCATAAATAATTTTTAAACGTGTGAACATTTTTGAAACAACACGAATATTTTTTAGTGGTATGATTTTTTTAAAATTGTGCAATCAAATGTTTACATTCCATGAACATTCATCTAAAATGTTCACCATCTATTTGTTAGGACAATTAAAAATAAGAAAAATAACAGGAAAAAGGAACTAGCATACATTCTTGCGTGCATAGTGTATTTTTCATGTGTATTTCGTGCTTATGTGCTCATGAGCGTGGCCCATTTAGCGGGCGCTAAGGTAATGCCACGTTCAGTCTTGCAATATTAAGTGATACCGAGACATTACCCTCAGAACTTCTCAAAAAGAAAGACATTACCCTCGGAACCGGCCTCTATGGTCTATGGACCGAATGGTCAGTCTTTTCTCTATTTGACGGTTGTTGTTGCCAGTTTAACAATCAAGGAGTTTGTTTCTCTATACCTATTTTTATTTAAATGGAAAAGATATTCTATCCACCACTCGTCCTTCGTCTAGCTTTACATACAATTGCCCCTACCTCTCCTTGTTTTAATTGTTTTCCCCCGATTCTTTGATTTTTTTGATCAGTTTTCTTTGAAAACCGGCTCAACACCCCAACTTTTATTGACTTCCATTTTTTTTTGTTTTCTAGCCAATAAATGCTTACCAGATAAGTGTTTACCAAATAAAATATAATAATATATTTTAGGCACAATCACATTAATACAGGCAGGCAAATCACTACTATAATGTTTATGTCCTTGCTGCAATGCGCGCGCAATTACCTAGTCTACACTACTTAAAAAGAGAGATAAGGCTCCCTATTTCGCTCTCCAAAATTTCGCCTTTCTTTCATTGTCCAAATGCGTTTCCCCCTTCCTGTTCCTATTTTTTTTCATTTCTATTTTTTTTCCATCTGTTTCCTTAAAAACTACTCCCTCCGTTCGGAATTGCTTGTCGCAGAAACGGATGTATCTAGATGTATTTTAGTTCTAGATACATCCATATCCGAGACAAGTAATTCCGAACGGAGGGAGTAGCTCAGTTAGTCCACCACTTATTGACTTACCAAATAAAATTATTTTTTCTTTGATAAGACAATAAACATTACCAAGTACTCTCTCTGCAACACATGACCAAATGATCTTATATTTCTTTACGGAGGGAGTAAGTGCTTACCAAATAAAATCCTACTTTCTCACACAATCACATTAATATGTACGGTAAATTATGAGCTAACGTAATACAATATTTATACCCTGCTGCCACACATGACCAATTATCTCTAGTAACAGAACAAAATGTAGGAAATTTTGTTCAATAGCAGGTACAAAAAGGACCATTTAAGAAAAAGGTTAAAACTGCAGAACCAATCCATCGTTTGGAGTGTCCGAAATCAGATAAAGTTATGCGTAACTCAGATCTGTGAGGCTGCCATCTACTAAGTACAGACATTTTCCAATTTTCTTGCGCTGCATAGATGCATGTATGGCTAGGCAGAACTCTGCTATTCGGATTGCAACTCAAGCCCCTGGTTTCACCAAACCAGAAAAACAGGCACAACTTGGCCTAGGCAAAGAGCTAATTTCCTTCCATGTTCCAGTACATGGAGAATGTGAAAGGAATCAGGCTTGGAATCCACGGTAAGGCATGGACAAACGCATTTTGGCAATCTAGCAATTTGATTAAGTCCATAAACATGACCATCAAGCAAGTGGCCAAGGCTGTGATCACGCAGGTTAAAACAAGAACCAGATTACTTTTGATATGTATGGAGTACAATCGCACAAGAAATCACGGGGGTTTTGACAGCAGCAGCCAAGTAGCACCAGGGTAGATCAGTCCATGCATGCACGAATGGCATTTGTCTATGTCGCGGAGGTTCATTTCACTTGGCACCATCACGAGAAAACCACGTCCTACCTAGGTTGTATATACGGCGCACATGTTTTCAGCATCGATCTGTTCAATGTGTGTTTATTTACTGGCAAATTGCAACAGGAGTGGATTGCAAAAAAAAAAATGCAACGGGAGCAGCAGCATAACGCTTCTTCAAAGTATTTTGGTTCAAACTTTTGAAGCTGTGTATTTACCTTGGAAATTCTTAAAAAAGAAGAAGACCGTGCTCCAAGCCTCTGCACCGATTAATGCACACAACTCTTAGCTA
The DNA here is from genome assembly GCF_003073215.2 of Triticum urartu. Lineage (NCBI taxonomy): Eukaryota > Viridiplantae > Streptophyta > Magnoliopsida > Poales > Poaceae > Triticum > Triticum urartu. Next base: position 444,136,896 of record NC_053022.1, on the reverse strand, counting down.
ATTATCGCAATGTTTACAAGGTCTCATCTAGTCTAAAAACCCACTCATTACGGTTGAAGAGAATCCCTCGAGGATAATAATAGTACTAAACGTTATAAGTCGATGTAGAACAAATTTAACTTAGTAACTTATTTATTATTGCCATTTTCTTGTTTTGGAGACCTCGTTATTTTTACAAACTAAGAGATCAAACTTTGCATCCATAACTAGGCACACGTGCCACCTAGGTTGCACGTACACAAAATACTCGTGCAAAGTATTGTCTTTCGTACTTAATGCATATCTATTCAAAATATGCTAGAATATGTCGGTTCCAAGTGAGCACGCGCAATGTATACGCTTGCTTGCCTGCACTACATTGTGATTTGGCATATGTTGCATGTTATTTTTTAAATATGGTTGTGGAAAACCACCGTCATACTTAGAAAACCAGAGGCTGAATTACCCACGGGTTCGGGTTCATGTACTAAACCGTCAACCAATTCTACTATATGACAACGACTTTGCTTAGCAACGTTAGCGATTGATACACATGTAGATAATGGGAGGTGTCAGTGCATAGGTTTCTGCATGTAGCTTGTGTAGTATTTCAAAGCTAGTACAGGTGATTGTAACCCTATTTTTATTTGGAATAAAACTCACGCATTCCTAGCAATTTATTTCTATGTCAAACGAGTTTGTCACGTGGGCTGGTAATTTTTGATCTTTTAAAATTATTTTTACTCAAGAGATCATGGTGCATGAGATCCATAAATCTCTGTGCATCAAGTTCATCCTTAACGTGAATAAACACACGGATTAAAATGTGAAATGCTCAGAATATCCAACTTATGAATGGCTGATCTAAGCTGCTACCACTCCATAACAGTAGTAATTTATACCGTAAAATGTCTAAAAAAACATGAATATGAGTTCACCCGTAGGCTTGGTAGATTTTATGTTTTCTGAAGTCGCAACAAAATTGTTTTGGCGGCTGCTGATTTGGCAAAAAAAAATTCGAAACAGAGGCAAAAGGATTGCCTCATCGATTAATTAAGAAGAAGAGAATTGCCCAGTTAATTTAGGAAAACCGGGCGAAAACCGATACAAACACTACAAAAGTGACACTCCAGAAGCGACTCACTCTCACGACCATGTAGACGGTCCACCAAATGCTCCCAACACACTACAACCACAACCACTTTTACGACTCAAAAGACCAAAGCCACGTGGACACCAGGAAACACTGAGCACTACCCATCATGAAATTGCACCTTCCTTCCCTTTACTGTGATGAGTTTTCAGCCGCCCAGTTATCTGTAAGCTTTCAACACATTTTGCACATAAATCTCTCGATGAGATTTTGACAAGATCTGATGCGCGTCATTTTCAATAAATTTTAGACTTTCTTGCTGGCACTAATTTATGAGTTCACTTTAGTTTATTGAGTCGTATGATCCTTTTGTCCCTTTTTTGAGTGTTAGCTATCCCGATGTATAGGTCCGAAATTAAAACTCGAAGCCCATGAGCTAAACAATTAGCTCGTGGTTTGGCTCAGCTCGACTCGAGCTCGTTGACTAACGGGTCGAGTGAAGTTTTAAATCTAAGATCATTAACAAAACAAGTCTAACCCTCGCAAAAAAAACAAGTCTAATGGATTGATCTAAAGGTTGAACTCATTAAACTTGCCAATCATAAGGGGCGCGAGATTAGTGCCAATATTATTGTTGATATTTTTATTTGGGGAGGGGGGGTGGTATTATTGATTGTTATCTTCTACGGAGTGTGCCGAGTGACATCTTAGTGTAAATGGTAGATTGTTATTATTTTTGGAGAAAAACATGTGCCTGTAAATGTACTTTTATAGATTATTGCACACATAACACATATACCTAGCTCCTGAGTTACATGAGTTGAGCCAAGTTTAAATATGAGTTCGTTATATTAACACAAGCTTAGCTGAGCTAACTCCATATCTTTTTGAGGTGAAGCTTTTTTTTAGGGGTTTTGAGGTGAAGCTAACTCTGTATCTTAACCTTAACGAGCTCTAATGGGCCGAGCTGGTCGGCCCAGTCTTGACTTCCAGCCCTACCCGTGGAGCGTGACAGAGAAACCGAGCACAGTTCTTTAAAAAAAAACGGAGCACAGATCACGTACCGCTCGATAGCGTGACGTTTTTAATTTTAATTTCAGCATGGCACCCCTCGCACCTCCGCGGTACACGGCTTTCCGATGTAGGGTGCCTGGGACTCGCACCCCGCGGGTTCGTTTTGCCCGTTCATATCGGACCCGGCTGGGCCCGGGTAGCTTTGTGCTGCTGCTGCAACCGCTCGGAGCCGCGGACCGATGGTGGTTGCGTGACAGCACGGAACCGTGTACGGTGTACGTGCCGATACTATCCGCTCCGGCCACGGCGGGAGAAGCAATCCAAAACCACCACACTTTTCTTTTTCTTTTTTGGAATAAAACCACCACAAATGCGTGCGCAAGTGATTTGATCGGAGCCACCGTTCAAATGCGAAACACTCTGCTCCAGCTCTGTCGTGTCGTTCCCTGCCTTATCTTCGTTTGACCCGCGGTAGACGATCTTCGATTCGATCCTTTAGAGAAGAGGCCGCCACGCAGACTCGTTTTTAAACGAAATGTCTTCGCCCGGTACCACACGCCGCCGTGCAGGTCGTCAATGAACACCGATCAAGCACGTTCTTCAGGTTGAGTTGTTTTTCTTTAAATTTTGTTCTTCAAAGAGAGCATGGTGAGTTAGCCTGTCACGCACACCATTTCCTCCTAGTTTCTACCCGCTGGCTACACGATTCCTCTGCAGTTTTCCGGGTTCCTACCAACAATGCATTTTATATACACGATTGATTGAATTTTCGCATGAACATCATATGCCTGATGTCCTTTCCCAAGAAGGTTTAGCCTGACAAGTGATGTCGTAGTCGCGAAATGGTCATTGACGGCATGCAAACTCCTCAGAAAAAAGGGATCGTATCCCTGCAGAGATTAGGGGGGAGCGTGCGTACGTGTTGCCGAGCCTGAGCCGCGGCGCGAATCCGTCCGGCGCGCACCAACCACTTTACGCGGGCCCAACCCATTTCCCCCATCCGGCATGCCACGACGGACGCCGCTATCCTTTTCGTTCCGTTCCGTTCCTCAACCGCGTGGCGCGGGCACTGAGCTGGTGTCACTTTGGCTCGCCGGTTCGTACAGCTTCACGCACCGCACCTTGAGCTGCCCAGCTGGGTGCCAACGGACGACGTGCACCTTAAACTGGGGATACGATGGCAGCCTCTGATCTTTTCCATTTGCATCGAAGATAAACTTACGTACGTACATCAGCGGCGCAAAAAAAATACGTCGAGCTAACGGAACTCACGTAATAACCAACAACAACCATACTTCGTGGTGGCAAATAGAAAAGGGTAGAGTATAGCTACATATACATGGCACCCTAAGAGTTGGTTTTCACACATTAGGGCAATCTCCAACGCCGACCAGTATATTTCCTCCCGCATTCATCCACGGACACGGATGCGGGAGGCCGTCATCCAACTCTGCCCGCACATATTCAAACATTTTTTTTAACAAATCGGATGAAAATCATGCGAACACAGCGGACTTCATATAGGCCGAACGAAATTCATTACATTTTGGACATATTTTAACTAAAACTATGTGCACGTCCGAAAGGCAGAGCTCCATTCCCGCGACATGGATACACTAAAGTAGTCTACAGCCGACCACGACGGATCCCTTTGTCTTCCTCAAGTCCGGCAGTCCGCTCGTCGGACTGCCGTGAGCCCCGGAGGCATATGCTTCAGCGCAAAGGGCAACTCGCTTCTCCATGTTTGGCAACGCCGATCATCGAGGTGGAACCGCCGCGATGTGCTTTAGCTGGATGGGAAGGGGAAGACGATAAATTGCGACTGGGCAAGACCCCGGCTGTGTACGCCGGTGTCGCCTCGGCGGTGGCCTTCATGGGACCCAAGTGGCGACAGCCTCCCATGTTTTACTTCTCCTTGACGGTGGCGACGGATGCGGACGTGCTGGATGCCGCGTCACTGACCTCCGTCGGCAGGGCGCGGTCACAAACACGTTGACGGCAGATGGCGCGGTCGCATGCACAGGAGGAGTGGTGCAACACGCCGTCGTCCACGGCAGCCACAATGCTTGTGTCGCCGTGGTCCACCGCGTGTCGGCCTGGAGCAACACACCACTTCTCGGCGAGCTGGCTTGAAGCGGCGAGTTGCTAAGCGACGCGCTGGCTTGGAGCTTCTGCCTCCCTGAGCTGGCCTGCAGCCGCCTGGACCGTCGACGCATGCAGAGTAGAGAGTTGACTCACTCGTATCCGGCGGGCTCGACGGGCCACCCAACCAGCTTTTATGCCGGAGAACTCGGCTTCCTGCTCGCGCGGATGCCATGGAGCTTGTGAAGAAAATGGTGTGCAAGGAGAAGATGAGAACGGAGTGTGGTGTGATTTTTACCCGGCGTCTAATATCGTTTAAATAGCAGGGGGACAACCGGCGTTGTGTTTAATGATGTGCAGCTCGCGAACAGACGTGTGGCCGGAGTAGGTTTCTTAGCACACACGCGTGTTTTAATGAAGAAAGACGGACAATATGTGGTCGTTCGAATGCGACGAGAAGGCGCGTTCAGCCGGGCAAGCAAGGGTGGCGCTCTCTTGGCCGACGCTCTGCTTCAATGTCAGCAGTGAGAGGTCACGTCCTCTGCACCACCCTCTTGTTCGGTCAAATCGCGGGCATCAATACTGACCGCTGTATGCTTTGGGCCGACATGAATACGGTGCATCGTATGAAAAGCGCGGGAGGGATGGGTGGCGGGTTCAGATGGTCAGGGCGGTTAGACGCGGGCGTGACAGTGATCCGGACGCTCATAAGGCCTTCATGTTTATCTTCGATTTACGGGAGAAAGATGCGTCCACTGTCCTACGGACCTATACAGGCTTGCATTGGATGACTTAGACCGTTTGAGAATCGACGTTGGAGATACATGACACTTGGCACCGAGCTCACCGGACGAGCACGCGCCCACCCGGCCCCTCCCCCGGGCTGGTCCGTCCCCCGTATGCGACGACCGTGCGGTGACGTCCCACGGTGGGTCTCACCGGGGTGCCACGCCATTTCTACGTGGCCAAGGCCTCCGCGCCCTCCCCTTGCTATAAATAGAACCCGGCTCTCACTCCATGAGCATCCAACGAGCTCATTCATCAGCAGCTATCGAGTTGTACTACTACTGTTCGTCGTCACTGGCCGGTGTGGCCTGTAGCATTGCGTCGCACTAATGGCTCCTGCTCAATGCGCGCGCGTGCAGAGGGTGTTCCACTTCGGCAAGGGCAAGAGCGAGGGCAACAAGGCCATGAAGGACCTGGTACGTACTAATCGTTAGATCCATCACTCTCAGTTGATGTATTTTCACTAATAATTCACCATATATGCTGACTATGATGACTGGATCGTGGATGCATGGTGTGTGCAGCTGGGCGGGAAGGGCGCCAACTTGGCGGAGATGGCGAGCATCGGGCTGTCGGTGCCGCCGGGGTTCACGGTGTCGACGGAGGCGTGCGAGCAGTACCAGGCGGCGGGGAGGGCGCTGCCGCCGGGGCTGTGGGAGGAGACCCTGGAGGGCCTGCGCTGGGTGGAGGAGTACATGGGCGCGCGCCTCGGCGACCCGGCGCGGCCGCTGCTCCTCTCCGTCCGCTCCGGCGCCGCGGTGTCCATGCCCGGGATGATGGACACGGTGCTCAACCTGGGGCTCAACGACGAGGTGGCCGCCGGGCTGGCGGCCAAGAGCGGCGACCGCTTCGCCTACGACTCGTACCGCCGCTTCCTCGACATGTTCGGCAACGTCGTGAGTATACCACACCCGGCTCTGACTAAGCTAAGCCTAGCTCCATGCATGCATGTGCGCCGCTAGCTACCTGGTCGCTCCATCGCTTGCTTGGACGAGTAGAGTTAATTTGCGTGCGTCGAGCAGCCGTTGCTTTGGGAGGGAGGGAGCGACGTGCGTCTGACGCGGGTTGCGTCGCCGAGGCGTTGGCTGCTGCTGCTGCTGCATTATGACGAAGGTGACAAGGATTACGTGGGGGTTCTTGTATGCTTGCTTTTTAACCGTCGAAAATTATTGTTTTTTATTCAAGTATATAAGTACGTTTGGCTAGCGAGTAGGAGTAATTTACAAGAGAACAAAACAGCTTAATAAAAATATGAAACAAATAAATGAATTGGGTTGCTTTATAAAGAGGAGTTTTTGTTTCATCAGATGAAGAAAGCTGAACCGCAAACACTTTCAGAAGCATTCTTTTTCTGTTACTGTCAGCACAGTTAATCAGATTCCCAAGGACAGTTTGCACGGCAACACTGCCGTATTTTGACCGCAACTGTTTCTCTCCGAGAAAGGAATGACTGATGAAGGTGACCTCTGTCTTACGGTTTGACACTATTATTTCACCCCACTCTGAAAATAAGATAAACAAAAAAGGAGGCAAACTTTGACACCGTTACTTCTGAAATAGTAAGACAAAAAGCAACGAGACAAACTTTGATAATACAATAAGACAAGCATTCTACCGTAGCACAACCTGTCTGTTTTCATGAAAAAAATTGTCTTGTTCTTAGAAAGCAAAACAATTAAGACAGTCAGTTTGGGGTGACGAAAAACATGACAAAAAATTTCAGCTCCGACTTCATTGAGCCATGACATCTGCAATATTAATTCATATACAGTAGTAGGTTTAGACAAACCTGCCAAGTTGGTGTTGTCTTCTAGTAGCTCTAGAGTGAAACTGCAGTCCAATGATATTACCAAGTTTTATTTACTAGTACTCCCTCTGTTCTACGTAAAAGAAAAGAAAAGAAAAAAAAATACTCCACTTCACCAGTCCAATGCCCACCAACGACCCCACTTCACCAGCAAATCAAAAAAAAGAAAAGAAAAAAAGACTCCACTTCACCGGTTCACTTGCGAGCGCGGCAGGACGGCGGCGGCGGCGGAGCCCGCGCGGTTGGAGGCCGGACCGCCCGGCCGCCGTTGTGCCCCTCATGGAGGCTGTGCCTCGGCGGCTAGATCGGCTCCGACTGGGGCGCCCTGGTAAAAGAGGAAACACCGAGTCATTACTCGTTTGGATCGAACAGATTTTGTTTTAGCACAAGAAGGCTGTGGGTCGAACGCCTGAGCTAATCAAATTCCTCTTACTCGTTTGCTTGGTAGTATATTGTTCCACAAAAGGAGGAACGTCAGCTGGATCCAGCCCAGTTAATCTGGCAACTGGATTTCCAATACTGCATTTTGGGATGTGCGTTCCTCACTGAATAGCAGTTTCTTTTGTACCGAAAAGTTGGCTCGACGTTTTGTTTACAGTAATTCCTACTAGCAACTAGCAGTAGTAGCAGGATCCTTGTTCCTTAGCAGGATATTTCCTCTTGCCAGGTCATGGACATTCCCCATGCGCTTTTCGAAGAGAAGCTGGAAGCCATGAAAGCAACCAAGGGGGTGGACAACGACACCGACCTCACTGCCAATGACCTCAGGGAGCTAGTGGGTCAGTACAAGAACGTCTACGTTGAAGCCAAAGGAGAACAATTTCCCTCAGGTTGAATTCATGAATTTCACCTTTTTATTTATATATTTTGAAACTGACATTGTGTTTTTGGCACCCAGTTGATATGTGTATATGCTTGTTGTTTCTTGCCTTGGCATAGACCCCAAGAGGCAACTGCAGTTAGCGGTGTTGGCCGTGTTCGACTCGTGGGACAGTCCGAGAGCGAACAAGTATAGAAGCATTAATCAGATCACCGGACTTAGGGGCACCGCCGTGAACGTGCAGTGCATGGTGTTTGGCAACATGGGGAACACCTCCGGCACTGGTGTCCTCTTCACTAGGAACCCTAGCACCGGGGAGAAGAAGCTTTATGGCGAGTTCCTAGTCAATGCTCAGGTATGGCTCGGTTCTGATCGCTCCTGGTTGCTTCTAAGTTCTAGCTGCCATGCTCTGCGTATGTGCGCACAGCAAAAGAGCAGTATGTTGCCCACTTTTATTAAAATAGATTATGCAATCAAGATAATACAGTCTGTGGATATTGCATATTCATTGAATGGCTGTGCATAATTTAACTGTTTCCCTGAACCTGTGATTCTTCTGTAATCTGAAAACTCAACTCTTGCATCCCCCCTGTGCTTTGGGGTTTTTCCTGCTGCTATGCAGCTATGAGAAAACATTAAAAAAAAATTAACTGTTTTTTTGCCTTATGCAGGGTGAGGATGTGGTTGCTGGAATCAGAACCCCGGAGGATCTTGATGCCATGAGGGATCACATGCCGGAGGCCTATGCAGAGCTTGTTGAAAACTGTGACATACTGGAGAGCCACTATAAGGAAATGATGGTATGTTAGTTTACCAACTGTTTGCAGGAAGCTCTGCTGAGGGGCCTGTCAGTGTTGCTGTTTTATGAAACAAGGCGTTTGGCCCATAGCGTGATATAAAACTTATTCTGAAACATCGTGAAGAACTTGGCTATCTAATTAGTTTATGTGATCATTTTCAAGCACCATTACAGTGCTCTCTACAATTGCCCACATGACATGAATGCTCTTTGGTCATGATCCTGCCTTAATATGTCAAAAGATTAACCTGAACCCCTACTATTTCCAATGGGGAATAACTTGCATTTTTCATGTTTAATTCAGGATATTGAATTTACAGTTCAAGAAAATAGGCTCTGGATGCTACAATGCAGATCCGGAAAGCGTACTGGCACAGGAGCTGTGAAGATTGCTGTAGACATGGTTAATGAGGCTCTTGTTGATCGCAATACAGCGATTAAGATGGTAGAACCAGGCCACTTGGACCAGCTTCTTCATCCACAGGTATAAGATAATCAAATATGCCCAAATGGTCTATAAAACTGATACATATAAATACATGCATGCAATTTGTTACTGCCTGTGTTATCCCAATAAATTATCTGCTCTTTCAGGATATATTTGCATTACCTAATGATTTTACACAAGAACCACATCGTTTGCATGCTGAGAATGCATTCATATTTAATGAAGATAGTATACTCATTCAATAGGCCTATGATTCTGACATATTACTAAAATCTGATGTATATAGATAGTTGCTTGCTTTCTTACTTTACAAGTTCAAATTTAATCAGATGTATTGGTTTCTGAAACCTTATTTTAACCCTTATATTGACATCCCTCGTTTGAATTTTATTTGCAACTGGATATTGGCAATATATTGACTCAGTTTTATTACCCTTATGTTATGACAACCAGTTTGCGAACCCCGAGGCTGCTTCATACAAAGGCAAAGTTATTACTACAGGCTTACCAGCATCACCTGGGGCTGCTGTGGGTCAAATTGTATTTACTGCCGAGGATGCTGAAGCATGGCATGCCCAAGGGAAATCTGCTATTCTGGTCTGTACATGTCCTTATCATCCTCCTTTTTTTTATAGCAGGATGTCTCCTTCATTTTCCTATGTCCTTTTGGGTTGGACTTGTCCTATTCTTGAGTTATCCTGATACTTTTTGAACTTTCTGAATGTAAAGGTGAGGACAGAGACCAGCCCAGAAGATGTTGGTGGCATGCATGCAGCCGCTGGAATTCTTACAGCAAGAGGTGGTATGACTTCTCATGCTGCCGTTGTAGCACGTGGCTGGGGAAAATGCTGTGTGTCAGGGTGCTCAAGCATCCGTGTAAATGAAATTGAAAAGGTGATTCAACTTATTGCTGCAGATGTCTAGGAAATACATTGTTAGACGCAACACTTCATTCCAGCCTTAAAATTCATAATGGGAGTATGATAAATCTGTGTTCATCATTTTGTACTATAGAGGTGCTTACTTTGGTATATGGTCTATACGCATAGGTGGTAGCTATTGAAGACAAGATGCTCTATGAAGGTGACTGGATATCACTCAATGGATCAACTGGTGAAGTGATCCTTGGCAAGCAGCCACTTTCCCCACCAGCCCTTAGTGCTGACTTGGAAACTTTCATGTCCTGGGTTGATGAAGTTAGGCAGCTCAAGGTAAACTTCCTAGGAATAAAAACAAGAACAGAAACTGCCTCAATTTGACTTTAACTAAAATTTACATCAGTCTTGTTAACTGCGTTAGGCCTAAGCATTACACAAGCTTCAACAAAAAATCCTTATTATGCATATCTTGCGTGTTCTAGGTTATGGCTAATGCAGACACCCCCGGGGATGCATTGGCAGCAAGGAAAAATGGGGCAGAAGGAATTGGACTCTGTCGGACAGAACACATGGTTGGTGTTAATTTCTTTACTGTTTGCTTTTTTGAGGATTTATTTTGTTATGATAGTTATTTTCTGCAGTTCAACTTTCGAAGTGAACTTTATGGACACAAGTCTGCTCTTCTAGGCAATTAAAAAAAGGCTAATGTTCTCCTTTGTATACTTTGTAGTTCTTTGCTTCTGATGAGAGGATTAAGGCTGTGAGGCAGATGATAATGGCTCCAACTGTCGAACTGAGGCAGAAAGCACTAGATCGTCTTCTGCCTTACCAGAGGTCTGACTTTGAAGGCATTTTCCGTGCCATGGATGGTATGTGGAAAATCTCTATGTATTCATATACTCCCTCCGTCTGGAATTAGATGACTCTCAAACAGATGTATCTAGACGTATTTCAGTGCTAGATACATCCGTTTAGTACTCCCTCCATTCCGTTTTATAGTGCGCCTAAGATTTTTGTGAAAATTCCGAAATGTAGTGCGTGTTTGCTACTCCCTCCATTCCGTTTTATAGTGCGCCTAAGATTTTTATGAAAATTCCGGAATGTAGTGCGTGTTTGCTACTTTGCCCCATTCTTGACGAAAATATCCCTTATCCTATTCCTGTAGCGCACCTCCTCCCTCGGCTATCCCCTGCTCCCGCAAGCATCGTCTTCGTGTCCCCGTGTCCATGGCCGGCGGCGCAGAGCAGGTTCCGCATCCTGAGAGGGAATCGACTGGTGGCGGCAGGATTTGACTAGCGGCTTTGACTAGCGGCAAGGAAGGTGCCGTCGGGCGGAGCGGCTCAGTCAAGAAGGCGACATAGGGGTTGTTGGCGGTGGACGCGGGCAGCGGGATCTGGCTGTCAGCTTGGCCGTCAAGCGGCCCTTCCTAGCGCCATGGTGCTCGCCGAGGAGATGGGGCGGCTGCACAAGGCATGCAGGTGTGCGCGGGACCCTGGCCGCCAGCTTCATGAGGGTGGACGACGAGGTCGTCATGGGCGCCGCCGCGGGCGTGGACGCCAATGTCGATGAAGCAGGTGTGCGCGGGACCCTGGCCGCCAGCTTCATGAGGGTGGACGACGAGGTCGTCATGGGCGCCGCCGCGGGCGTGGACGCCAATGTCGATGAAAGGCGCTCCTGGACTGTGGGATCCACCGCCGTGGTGGCCGTCACGGGGCGTCGGCCAGGTCGCACCATCGTTCGCCTGCGAGTGAGCCACTCCGAGGACGCCGCCGTTCACCATGCAGCTCCTACAGGTGCCAACCAACTTCCTCATCTGTCCAGCGTCCATGGCAGGCATCGCCGCGTCCTTGGCCAGCATTCCGCTTCCCTGGCCGGTTGCTTGCTGGCCGTAGATGCTCGCTGGGACAGACGGAAGCCAGCATACCAGCAAACTAGTACTCTCGGACAAACCAAGGGCTTTCTCGTCCAAAAATAAACGCCAGCACACACATTGGTACCTGGGCTGGAATCTATGCGCACTAGATTGAGGAACGGAGGGAGTAGTATATTGGGCAAATTTGACAAATCTGACCTATAGACGAAATCAAATCACAAAATGAACTGTCCGTCAAACTATTTCACGCAGCTGACCCGTGGCGCCTAGCTCTCAGGCGCTGCACTAGTGCAACGCCCGGGAGCTAGGCGCTGCACTGTATAGTGTGGCGCCTAGCTCTTAGGCGCTGCACACTGTTTTAGTAATTTTCGGGTATGACGCTGGCCGTGTAGCACCTATCTGTGAGGCGTTGCACAGTGTAGTGTGGCGCCGTCGTGGCGGGCGCTACACAAAAGGGTCAGGCGTGTGAAATAGTTTCACGGGCAGTTCATTCCGTGATTTGATTTCGTCTATAGGTCAGATTTGTCAAATTTGCCAGTATATTGTCCTTTCTCACTAGATGAGGTGCACTAGAGTTCAAATATCCCGAGCTGGTTTATACTTTCTTAAATAAGCGAATATTGACTATTGGGTGTTAACTGTGAACACACAAAGTAGATAAACTTGCAAGATTACAGGATCTTATAAGAATTGTGCTTCTAACCTTGAGGTATTTTTTTGGCATTCATCATGTAGTTTAGAGTATAGAATTCTGCCAGGGCTTGTAATAACATGTCCCATGGAAACTGATATCAAATAAACACTTTCCATCGATGGCATACAACATTAGTTATAGACTGCACTTTTTGCAAGGGAATCCAAACTACATTTTGTCACACAGAACCACCTGAACATCAATGTTTGCATTTCAGGGCTCCCGGTGACTATTCGGCTGTTGGACCCTCCACTTCATGAGTTCCTTCCAGAAGGGCATGTGGAGGATATTGTGCGTGAACTATGTGCTGAAACCGGAGCCGCTGAGGATGATGTCCTTGCAAGAATGGAGAAACTTTCAGAAGTAAACCCAATGCTTGGTTTCCGTGGTTGCAGGTTGGTGTTGTTTATTTGTTTAGCTATGCTGGAGATTGAACTATATCCATTTGATCAACAGAATAAAGTGTAAATCTTTTTCATATTTTTAATGCAACCACTGTTGGATCAAGTTTTCCTTTCCCATTCATTTACTTGCCTGTTCTCATTCGCAATTCTGTTTTCTTTCCTTTACTAATGCTTTTGATGCTAATATTTCAGGCTTGGTATTTCGTATCCTGAATTAACAGAAATGCAAGCCCGGGCCATCTTTGAAGCTGCTATATCCATGACCAACCAGGGTATTCAAGTATTTCCAGAGATAATGGTTCCTCTTGTTGGAACACCTCAGGTATGTCTTTCTTCACATGTATCTTCTTTGGCTGGTATAGAGGTGTACCTTCACTTCACAGTTGGTGCAGTTGAAAAATGACATAATCCATTTGATGGGATACAACCATACACCACCTATTTATGGAAACCTGACCTTTTCATTTCTCTTCAAACCGCACTTGATTTTATTATTGCAAGTTTGATTCAGCAGTTGATTTTTCCTTGTGACAATTGACATTTGGTTTTGCCAGGAATTGGGACATCAGGTGGCTCTTATCCGCCAAATTGCTAACAATGTTTTCACCAATATGGGGAAAACCATTGATTACAAAGTTGGGACTATGATTGAAATTCCCAGGGCTGCTCTAGTGGCAGATGAGGTAAAAAGCTTGTGATAGCTCTGTTCTTTCTGTAAAACCATAAATGTTGGCCATTGACGTTCAGCATGTAAACTGAATAATACACGCATTAGTTAGCAGAACTCTTGGTCGATAGGAGTTCTCCAAATGCAAAGAATTAGTTTATCAGATATATCAAGGGAAAATACGCATGTACCTGACATCGTTGTGCTGGTTGCACATCCATTGACAGATAGCAGAGCAGGCTGAGTTCTTCTCTTTCGGAACAAACGACCTCACGCAGATGACATTTGGTTACAGTAGGGATGATGTGGGGAAGTTCCTCCCCATCTATCTGGCTCAGGGTATCCTCCAGCATGACCCATTTGAGGTAAATTTGTTATGACTGGGACCGTACCACTTCAAGTTTGTTTGTAGTACCACCCATATTATCATCCTTCACATACGTGAGCACCTCACATATCTAGGCATTTGGCATGTTCTTCTCTTGATTTTTTTTGTATAGCCATAACCTTATCATATTGTACTTGGCAACTTACCTGTCAATGAATATGCCAGGTGCTTGATCAGAGAGGAGTGGGGGAGCTAGTAAAGATTGCTACAGAGAGGGGTCGCAAAGCGAGGCCTAACTTGAAGGTAAGTATTCCACCGAGGACACTGTTGTGCAGAATTCATTCTTAGTTCATTTGACTGATCGATTTCGTGTTTCCAAACAGGTGGGCATCTGCGGTGAACATGGTGGAGAGCCATCTTCAGTTGCTTTTTTCGCAAAGGCTGGGCTGGATTATGTTTCATGCTCCCCGTTCAGGTTGGCTGAAATATTGAAATTTGGAGGATTAGCACTACCTTGACGCTATTTATAGCCGTTAACATCTTGATATGGAACCTTTTTGCAGGGTCCCGATTGCTAGGCTAGCTGCAGCCCAGGTCCTTGTCTGAGGACGCTGCCCCGTCAACCGGATAGCCTGCTGTTGGTGCATCTGGTGAAGATAAATAAGACATAGCCATGGACTTGTGGAAACTCTGCCGCCTAACAAAGGCCGTTTCATATATGTAGTCTATGATGCGTATGCGCGTGTAAGCCTGAAATGGCTGCTTCTCTGCATTTCCCCTGAACTACCATGGTAATGTACCAAACAGCGATGATGACGAAGATAAATCGAATAAAAGGTGGCGATTATCTGTGCTATCAATTTAAGTGATTCCATTTCTTCCTTTGTTCAGTGGCTGCTACGAGTTGCTTGTGAAAGTGAAGCATGTGATCCCATCCCAATTGCGTAAATCAAATATCTTTTCACTTGATTTTAGTTGGAAGTTCAGACTCTGTCATCTGTCCGAGTCCAACTTCTAGAGCAATCTAACTCAGGAAACAAAATTGATGCCTGTACACAAAAACTCAGCAAACAAATGGAGCAATTATAAAATGATGTTTCCCCTACAAACTTTGAGCACATATTGTAGTTTCCTTAGAATGCCTGCCTAATCGAACAAAAGTTAAACATGCCATGTTTTCAAATGTAAAGCATGTCCAGCTAAACCACATAAATAACTACTGCTGTGAATTGTCCAAATCCTGTCAAAGGAAATTAATAGTACCAGATATGTACACTTATTGATGCCAACAGATCTGTTAGATAATGAGCAACTAGTATTCACTGAGGGCCAAAGGCCATTACATATGCATGTGAGGTAAAGTGCAAAAAACCCCTTATACAAATAGGAATATACCGAAAAGGGACTATACACATCTAACACCCCCCTTAAACTCATGGTGGATCAACAACACTGAGTTTGGAGAGAAGAAAACCATGCTTCGCTCGAGTCTGTGCCTTCGTGAAGAAGTCCGCCAACTGTAACTCAGAGGGCACATAGTGGAGAGCGAGAGTCTGATCCTGCACAGCAGCACGCACAAAGTGGACATCCACACCGATGTGCTTGGTGAGCTCATGCTTCACCGGGTCACGCGCAATGCTGATAGCACCGGTACTGTCTGATAGTAAGGGAGTCGAGGTAGTAGCAGACACACCAAAATCCTCAAGTAACCACCGTAACTAGATCACCTCAGCTGTCAACATAGCCATGGCTCGCAACTCAGCCTCTGTACTCGAGCGAGAAACTGCAGTAAGCAGACAACGAGCGTCGATCAGAGGGATCACTAGCCCAGGTAGCATTAGAGTAGGCCTGGAGCTCAAGAGAGCTGGAGAGGGGAAAGAAAAGGCGCTGAGAGATCGTGCCACGAAGATATCGTAGAACACGAAGGAGGTGATTATAGTGGACAGAGGTGGGGGCTGAAACAAACTGACTCAGGATGTGGACAGGATAGGAGATGTCAGGACGCGTAACAGCAAGATAGACAAGACTGCCAACAAGGTGACGATAGCGAGTGGGATTAGGAAGAGGGTCACCATCAGAGGCACGAAGCTGAACATTAAGCTCCATAGGAGTCACAACTGTGCGCTCATCACCGAGAGAAGCGCGAGCAAGAAGACCCTGAATATATTTTTCTTGAGAGATGTAGAAGCCATCAGGGGTCGAGGAGATCTCAATCCCAAGAAAATAGCGAAGTGGATCAAGATCAGTCATGAGGAACTGGTCGCGAAGGCGAGCCTTAACAAAGCAATGTAGTCAGAGTCGTCACCAGTAATGATCATGTCATCAACATAGAGAAGGAGAAGAGTCCGATCACGAGGAGACGTGTGAACAAACAACGCGGGATCATGATCACTGGGCAAGAAACCAGCGACAGTCACCACAGAGGCGAAACGCTCAAACCAGGTGCGAGGGGCCTGTTTAAGACCATAGAGGGAGCGGCGAAGCCTACATACCATACCATCAGGAGCATAGTACCCCGGTGGTGGCTGCATATAAACCTCCTCACACAACTCGCCATTGAGAAAGGCGTTCTGGACATCAAGTTGAGAGATAGACCAATGACGAACAGAAGCCACAGCAAGGAGAGTGCGGGAAGTGGTCATGTGGGCGACAGGAGCGAATGTCTCATCATAATCGCGTCCCTGCTCCTGCTGAAAACCACGTGCCAGAATACGAGCTTTGTAGCGCTCAAGAGAACCATCGAAGAGAGTCTTAATCTTGTAGACCCACTTGCAGGTGATAGGACGAACACCGGAAGGGAGGGAAACCAGATCCCATGTGCCATAGCGCTCAAGGGCAGCAAGTTCTTCGGCCATCGCAAGCTGCCATTCAAGCTGAGTCATGGCAGTCCGATAGGAAGTGGGCTCAGCAATATCTGAGAGACTGTACTGATCAGGAGAATAGCGATCAGGCGGAGGGCGAGGCCGAGCACGGAGGTTAAGAAGCGGGGGAGGCGTGAACGGAGGTGCATTAGAGGTGGAAGGTGCGTCTGGCGAATCAGGGGAAGCATCATCAGTATGAGGACGACGAGTGTACTCGAGAGGAAACGGTGAGAGAGGGGGATGGACTGGAGATGATGGTGGAGAGGTGGAGGAGGAGGATGGAGAAGAGGGGGTCGGTGGTGAGGGAGAAGGAATGAGAGGGGCCGGTGGAATAAGTGAAACATGAGGCACATAGCAGGATGTATCGGGAAGAAGAAGAAAGGAAATATCATCCACAGAGAAGCTCGAGGAAGAAGGACGTGGGTAGTAAGAACGAGACTCGTCAAAGGTCACATCACGCGAGATGCATAAGCGACGACCAACAGAATCCCAACAGCGATAGCCCTTGTGCTCATCACTGTAGCCAAGAAAAACACACTCAACTGACTAAGCAGTCAGTTTGGTGCGTTCTCGCGGGGCAAGAAGGACATAGCACACAGTCCAAACATACGAAGAGCTGAGTAGTCAGGAGAACGACTAGTGAGACACTCCATAGGAATACTACCCAACAGAGCAGTCGATGGTTGAATGTTGATGAGATAGGTGGATGTAGAAACAGCCTGAGCCCAAAAGTGGGGTGGAAGAGAAGCGGCAATCATCAGCGCACGAGCCGTCTCAAGTAGATGATGATGCTTTCGTTCAGCAACGCCATTCTGAGCATGAGCACCAGGACATGAGAACTGGGCAAGAGTACCCTGTTCCTCAAGAAAACCACACAACAACTGGGAGATATACTCTCCAACTGAGTCAATATGAAAAGTATGAATGGGCGTGGAAAACTGGGTGTGAACCATGGCAGCAAATCGTTTGTATATAGAGAACCTCGCTACGAGATTTCATGAAGTAGAGCCAAGTGTAGCGAGAGAAATCATCAATAAACAAAACATATTAGCGATGATCACCTTTCAAATCAAAGGGAGCAGGACCCAGACATCAGAATGAACTAAGTCAAAAGGACGCTGAGAGACCAACTCACTGGTAAGATAAGGTAACTGGATCTGTTTGCCAAGTCTACAACCATTACAATGTAAAGAAACATCTCCAGATACAGACCCTGAGAGGCCCTGACGCACTAAAGATGACAAGCGAGAGCCACAGATGTGACCAAGGCAATGATGCCACTGCTGGAAGGACGCAGATGAAGAGGCAGCAAGAGCATGGAAGCTAGCAGAAGTGGTGGTAGCGGAAGGAACACAAAGCCAGTCAACCTCCCAAAGGCCCTCTGACTCACGGCGCCGGGGGCCAGCACCAACCAAAGCCTTGGTGTGATGATCCTGAATGGAGCAAGAGTCGGTATCAAGAATGACACGACAACCAGAATCAGTAAGTTGGGTAGCGGAAAAAAGACTCATGGTAAGGCGAGGAACATGAGAAACACTAGGAACAGAAAAGGATGGAGTGGAAAGAAGACCACGACTAGCAACAGGAAGGGATGTGCCATCGGCAGTAAGAACATTAATAGGAGAATCAAGAGGGTGAAGAGGGGACAACACTGAAGAATCAGAAGACATATGAAAGGAAGCTCCAGAGTCCAGAACCCACGAGGATGTACCTGACGGTGTAGATGTCGGCGGTGATGAAGTGGAGAAAGCAGTCATAGCAGCAGCAGAGCCCGTCAAGGAAGAACCGGAGGAAGCCAGAAGGCGCTTGAGGCGCACAATGTCCTGGTCAGTGAGTGACGGAGTCGATGATGACATAGGAGCCCCATTGGAAGAAGAGCGCCTCTGGTTTTGCTGCTTCTGGCGACAATCAGACTCTGGGTGACCTGGCCTGGAGCAGTAGTCATAGAAGGTGTCACGGCACGACCGACCCTTCTCAACATAAGGAAGGCGACCCACCCCTCGAAGGTGTGGGCAGGAGTGGTGGAGCAGTGGGACGAGCAGACAACACAGGGGCTCGGGCAACCAACACAGAAGAGACTGCAAGCAACCCAGCAGAACGAAGGCGGGTCTCCTTAGCACGAAGCTCAGCAAGTACCTCCGAGATAGGAACACGACCATGAGCAAGCAAGTGAGCACGTCGAGGCTCAAACTCAGATCGGAGGTGAGATAAGAACTCATGGACACGCTGAAACTCCAAGTCAGACCGCATAGTATGACAACAACGACCAGATCCACAGACAACAGTCCGAAGAGAGTCAAGCTGGCGCCAGATGGCAGAACTCTGTGTGTAGAACTCGTCAACAGATGAATCACCTTGCTGAAGATCATACTCCTGACGCACCACAGATAAGTAAAGAGCATCACCAGAGGGCTGATAGCGCTGACAGAGGTAAGACCACATCGCTACAACAGTGCCAAGGCCCATGAACTCCGAAGCAAAGAGGGAGGACACTCACAGTAAGAACAGCAGCAACTCGAGCATCATCATTGCACCACTGAGTGTAAGCAGACCGATCATCACAGTAGACGGAAAGAGCATCTGAATAAGCTGATACCTGCTGATCATAAGCATCAACCGCAGCATCATCAAGCACCTTGGCTACATCCCGATCAGCCTGAGAAGCATCAACAGCAAGAACTGGCGGTACCGGTGGGGTAGGTGCAACGGGAGCAACAGGACATGGCGGACAGGGGACCTCGCCAGATAGAACACCCCACAGCAGAAGACCACGCATATGGATACGCATAGAACCCGCAAACTCAGCATAGTTGGTGCCATCGAAGATCACCGAGCACCGAGGAACAACGACATAGCCTGAAGAAGACATGAGGAGCCCTTTTTAAAGTCAACGGATCCAAAAACTGTATCAGGATTGGGCAACTCGCGCGCTCGAAGCATGGCCCCCGATACTGGATCGGGCAAGGGCACGCTCGCTCGAGCGAAAGCAGAGTTGCCAAGAGGAAGTAGCCAAGCCGGGGATCCTAGGATGGCGGCGCCTGGACGAGGCAGCGGCAGCGGCAGTAGCCGAACAAGGGCGGGAAACAGGGGCGTCGCGGGAAACAGGAGTAGCGGCCGCTGGACGGGAGCGGCACGGCCTTGGGTAGGTGCGGCCGCTGATATGTCTCCAAAGTATCTATAATTTTTGATTGTTCCATGCTATTGTATTATCTGTTTTGGATGTTAATGGGCTTTAATATGCTATTTTATATTATTTTTTGGGACTAACCTATTAACCGGAGGCCTAGTGCCAGTTGCTGTTTTTTTGCCTATTTCAGTGTTTCGCAGAAAAGGAATATCAAATGGAATCCAAACGGAATAAAACCTTCGGGAGAGTTATTTTTGGAACAAACATGATCCAGGGGACTTGGAGTGGACATCAAGAAATCAACGAGGAGGCCACAAGGCAGGCGGGCGTGCCTACCCCCCTGGGTGTGCCTTCCACCCTCGTGGGCCCCTCGTGGCTCCACCGACCTACTTCTTCCTCCTATATATTCATATACCCCCAAAACATCCAGGAGCACCACTAAAACCCTATTTCCACCGCCGCAACCTTATGTACCCAAGAGATCCCATCTTGGGGCCTTTTCCGGAGCTCCGCCGGAGGGGGAATCAATCACTGAGGGCTTCTACATCAACACCATAGCCTCTCCGATGATGTGTGAGTAGTTTATCTCAGACCTTCGGGTCCATAGTTATTAGCTAGATGGCTTCTTCTCTCTCTTTGGATCTCAATACAATGTTCTCGTCGATCTTCTTGGATATCTATTTGATGTAACTCTTTTTGCGGTGTGTTTGTCGAGATCCGATGAATTGTGGGTTTATGATCAAGTTTATCTATGAACAATATTTGATTCTTCCCTGAAATCTTTTATGTATGATTAGTTATCTTTGCAACTCTCTTCGAATTATCAATTTGTTTTGGCCTACTAGATTGATCTTTCTTGCAATGGGAGAAGTGTTTAGCTTTGGGTTCAATCTTGCGGTGTCCTTTCCCAGTGACAGCAGGGGCAGCAAGACACGTATTGTATTGTTGCCATTGAGGATAAAAAGATGGGGTTTATATCATATTACTTGAGTTTATCCCTCTACATCATGTCATCTTGCCTAATGCATTACTCTGTTCTTATGAACTTAATACTCTGATGCATGCTGGATAGCGGTCGATGTGTGGAGTAATAGTAGTAGATGCAGAATCGTTTTGGTCTACTTGTCGCGGACGTGATGCCTATATACATGATCATGCCTAGATATTCTCATAATTATTCACTTTTCTATCAGTTGCTCGACAGTAATTTGTTCACCCACCGTAATACTTATGCTATCTTGAGAGAAGCCACTAGTGAAACCTATGGCCCCCGGGTCTATCTTTTATCATATAACTTTCCAATCTATTTTATTTTGCAATCTTTATTTTCCTATCTATATCATAAAAATATCAAAAATATTTATCTTATTATTATTATCTCTATCAGATTTCACTCTCGTAAGTGACCGTGAAGGGATTGACAACCCCTTTATCGCGTTGGTTGCGAGGTTCTTATTTGTTTGTGTAGGTACGAGGGACTTGAGTGTAGTCTCCTACTGGATTGATACCTTGGTTTTCAAAAACTGAGGGAAATACTTACGCTACTTTACTGCATCACCCTTTCCTCTTCAAGGGAAAACCAACGCAGTGCTCAAGAGGTAGCAGCCGCGCTGGTAGAGGAGGCCGTAGAGGAAGCCGGCAGGGGCAGGTGCGGCCGCGGCGGCATGAATAGTAGCAGGCGGCGATGGATTGTGCAGCAGTCAGCCAGAATCGAGCGGGAGTGGCCGGAGACGAGGTAGGCTAGGAAGGGGAGCACGAAGTTGCATCGTGCGGGAGAGCGAGACTAACCTAGCATCTGATACCATGTTAGATAATGAGCAACTAGTATTCACTGAGGGCCAAAGGCCATTACATATACATGTGAGGTAAAGTGCAAGAAACCCCTTATACAAATGGGGATGTACCGAAAAGGGACTATACACATCTAACAAAATCCTCCCAGTAACAGTTATTACTGGCACATGTTTGCAAAAACAATAAATACGACCATGTATGTATCATATTTATATGTTATATATTCAATTCGGTGTCGAGGCTCATCTGTATCCAGTGAACAGTAAATTTAAAAAAGAATACTAAAGCAATTCAAAAAATTCTTAATTCTTTTTTAGGTGGAAGATGTTCCTATGTGTGATGATCGTGCCAAAGTTCAGCTTGTTCGGACATCTGAGGAGCTCATGGCAAAAATAAAAAATAAAAAAACCAGTCAAAATAGTATGTGAACAATGCACTTTCTTATAACCCCAAATTTGTCTTTTTTTTGCCGAGAGCTGCTGAAATGTCCAAACTCCATGAAATTTGGCATAGACTTCACGCAGATGAGCATCTAGCATCACAACAACAACAACAAATCCTTTAGCCCCAAACAAGTTGGGGTAGGCTAGAGGTGAAACCCATAAGATCTCGTAACCAACTCATGGTTCTGGCACATGGATAGCAAGCTTCCACGCACCCTTGTCCATGGCTAGTTCTCTGTCGATACTCCAGTCCTTCAGATCCCTCTTTACGGACTCCTCCATGTGAAGTTCGGTCTACCCAGACCTCTCTTGACATTATTGGCACGCTTTAGCCGTCCGCTATACACTGACGCTTCTGGAGGCATGCATTGAATATGCCCAAATCATCCCAGCTGATGTTGGACAAGATTCTCTTCAATCGGCACTACCCCAACTCTATCTCGTATATCATCATTCCGGGCTCGGTCCTTCCTTGTGTGGCCACACATCCATCTTGTTGGGGATATAACCCCACGGAATGACTTGCCCGTTCAGGACCAGGTTATCCGGCGGTAGCCTGGCGAATAAGACTTAACATGGCTGTGGTGATCAAGACCTCAAGGCCCATGGGGCGACTCGTAGAGTGGGACTGCTCATGTCCTAGTGCCAGAGGTGGCGGCTCAACGAAGGATGTCGTAATTCCCTTACTTGGGAAGCAAGACGAGTAGGAAACTAATTAGGGCATGGGTCGTAGTACGACCCGGACTCTGTTGTAAGCCAAGGGCCTCGACCTATATATAAAGGAGAGCCCCTGAGGTAGAAAGACTTAACTTACAAGCTCTCGAGTACTAGGATAGCCAAGTCGCACTCTTGTAATTGAGATCATCATCATCAATATCAATCAAGCAGGAAGTAGGCTATTACCTCCATAGGGAGGGGCCGAACCTGGGTAAACCCTTGCCTTTTGATTCCAATCAACCCCATTCAAGCTACCACCTCGCGACGATGGCCTCACGACTAAGTCCTTTCACGAGGACATCTGCCATGACAAAACCACGATAGTTGGCACCCACCATGGGGCTGTCGCTCGATGGTGTCGAGTTCTTGGAGGGAGCTCTCCCAAGGATCGAGGGATACGAGATCGGCCACATGACCAAGAGTCGCCACGGCATGCTCTACATCGACGATTCAGGCTGGGGCCCCGAGGCTGACTCAATCGAGTATGGGTAGAGGTAGGGGGTACGTAGGAGAGGGCAGAGTCTAGCTACGGCGCGATTATACACTCAGATTTACGAGTTTAGGCCCCTCTTGGAGGAGGTAATATCCCTACGTCTCGGTGCCGCGGAGACTTTGTTGATTGGAGTGTTGAGTTACAGGGGGTGCGAACCCTTGTGCAAGAGGGGAGGTGTGGCTTATATAGAGTATGCCGACTCCTTGCAGCCCTCAGTTACGCAAGGGTTCAATGAGAGAATAAAGGTACGAACGTTACTGGTAACGCCCGCGTTTAATGATCTTTATGCCGATGGAGTGATTGTCTGACCGTTGCTATCCTTGGGTGACTCTAGGTCTCCTGTCCTTTGAGTGAAATCTTGTATTCCAAGTGAATAACAACGATCGAGTGGAAGTGGGATATCCGAGTGGATCTTCTGTCGAGTGAGTTACACTCTGTGATGATTCCAGTCGGTATCTTCTTTCTATCTTTGTAGGTCTTGGCCTCTTGCGTAGTGTCCTTGGGTAGGGTATGTAGGTCAGGCCTAGGACCCTACCCTAGGTACATGTCATTGTTATTAGCCCCCGAATGGATCGAGGTCCGAGTGACGAAGGATTGAAGCTGATTTCGGCCCGACTCAATGTCTTGGAGACACTTTTTATGGGTCTGAAAGTATGCGAGTTGTTAAATCCTCTACCAGTTGCCTTGATCGATTCTGGCTTCTTGAGTGTCCGAGTGAAACAAATAGCAGAGCATCAAACAGACTGGATTTGGATATCTCTGACGCATTCAATTGATTTACTGGACCCGGATTCTGTGGGATTTGAAATTTGGAGAAGCGCGCGGGTCGGCTGCACCACGGTAAGCGGGCAAGTGGGGAGGGACTCCTCGATCTTTGCTCCACATTTTTCGCCACATATCGGGATGGCGCCGGTTATGGGATGCACTGAGATTGCGCAGGCCCATAGGTCGGCCACTCAGACGCGCGGGTATAAAAGTCGATGCTGACGAGGCGTGCAACATTGTCCTCCACTTTTCCCCTTCCCCCGTCTCTCTGCTTCTCCCACCTCAGCGCAACGCCGCTCTGCTCGTTCCCGTCGACCACCGCGGAGATGGCAAAAGACAAGACGAAGGCACTAGAGCGCGCTAAGAAGGTGGCCAAGGGCAAGAGGGGGTCGAGCTCACGGTCCGCTCTGCCGCCTGGCTGGATCTAGGGTGATTGGATCCCCTTGTCGGTCACTGAGGATGATTTGGAGGGGCTCGTCACCGACGGCCTGCTGGCGCCCGGATCTTGGAGGTTGCCGGAAGGGGAGTTCGAGCCTGCACCGCGCGACGGCGAGCGGGTTCTTCTTCTCACTCATGTGGAAAGAGGATTTTCTTTGCCTCCGCATCCATTCTTCTGTGGCTTCTTGAACTTCTTTGATGCACAAATCTACCACTTTCCTCTGAACACCATATCGTATCTTGCTGCCTTTGTCTCAATGTGTGAAAACTTCCTGGGATTCCATCCCCACTGGGGGCTATTCAAACACATTTTTACTTGCCAATCCCAATCGGTTAAGAAAGCCAACACGAGTGACACGACAACCCACGTGATCCAGATGTGTGGGGGTTTAGGTGTTCAAATGAGGGGTAGGAGCGCCTTCCCTTCCACGACCTTTCCCGAGTCGGTTAGGGGGTGGCAGTCACCCTGGTTCTACTGCAAAGACATTCCGACTCCTGGTGCATCGACTGGTCTTCCCCTTTCTCTCTAGAGAGACTCTGCGCCCCCATTCGTTGATTGTGGATGAGGAGGAGAAGGGCAATGTGGCGATCTTGGTTGAAGCAGTCGTTGAGCTGATCCGAGGTGGAGTGACGGGCCTAGATCTGCTGGAGGTGTTCCCCAGTCGGCACATCCAGACTCTGCAAGCGCGTGACCATCCCATGTGGTTGTACTCGGGTGCAGACGGCACTGCCAGGACCCATCCAGAAGAGGTCGGTGAGGTTACCGTGGCCAGTGGCTTAGGAGCATCACCGGAGCCTGTGATAACCCACGCGGAGCCAAATGAATTCTGCCCTTCGATGCCGAGCATCCACCAAGAGAGGTGAGACATAACTTGTCGAGTGAATCATCTCTGTTTTCAATATGCAACTGAATTGGAACCCGATTGATGTTGAAATCTGTATATTGCAGGCATTCATGAAGATGTACTCGCCCATGCCGAACGAGGAACAATTCACCGGAGGAGCGAAAAGCGAGGGCAGGAGTGCCGACTTTGATTATGCAGACAATAGTGAAGATGACAGCGACGACTCTGATGATAGTGAAGAGGTCGAGTCGCCACCATGCACTATGCGCTGTACCAAGCAGACTCAAGATCCGACAGCCGGCCAGAGCAAGACTGCGGTGTCGAGTGTCAGGAACCAGAAGTGCACTCGGACGCCAACTCCTGACCCGACTGAAAAAACTGCCAAGCAAGCCAAGACTGTTCCATCCAAACCTCAGAAGGCCTTGCCCAGGATAAAGGTTCACTACTAGGGAAAAGCTTATAGGCAGACGCTTACTAGCAGCGTGGGTTTATACCCCCGCTACTGCTACTTACTAGTAGCGCGGGTTTATAACACCCGCTACTACTAAATTGATAGTAGTAGCGCGGGTTTATAACCCTCGCTACTACTAAGTGGTCTCTGACGCGTCTCCCCCCGGGACATGTCATAGTAGTAGTGTGGGGTACTAACTGGCGCTACTACTAAATGAATAGCTATAGCACATGTGAGACACCCACGCTACTACTTACTGCTGCACCATCCACATGATCCACCACACCCACCACTCTTCTCATTCCCTTCTCCTTCTCCCACACCGGCGCCGCCTCCTCCATCTCCCCGGCTCAACCCAGCCCTCATCCGACCAAAGCAGGAGCTGACCGACCGAGTGAGCTGCCCAAACACAGAGTTCACCATGGAGACGACTTTCTTGTCCGCCGCCTCCCTCTTCCACGCCAACGACGACAGCGACGATGACGACGGCGGCGGCACACGAGGTAAATTAAACCCAGCCCCCGTTCGTGTTCCCATCCATTCCGCTGCCCACCTTGTGCTCCTAGCTGACGAACCCCTTTCCTGCTTCCCCCTTTCCGGCGATTAAAGACGAGGCGCAGGTGGGCGCCGAGGGGGAGAGCTAGCAGCCGGCGCTAGAGTACGAGGAGAGGATCCACAAGTTCCCTGGCGTGGTAAAATTACCGACCTAACTCTGAATCCTAGTTAATTTCGCTACTGTCCTAATCACTCTGCGAACAAGCAGATCAGCCAGAAACCTTATGTTTGTTGTCCAGTGTCAATGGTGCAGCTCGAAACCCTGGAAGCACGATGAACCTCATGAATAGACCTGAATATTTGTTTTAGGTAGATGCTTGACCATTATGCTTTGGGAGAGTGCACGCGAGTCTACCATCCAAAACTGTAGTTGACCAATCTAATTTGGCATGACCAGTTGTAGCGTCTCGGTGATAAAAGGGTTAACAATATCGAGGGATTTTGTTTATTCTTCTTCTAAAGATGATTGTCGACCTTTGCATTTTCCGCAGGTTGCAATTCGTGTAGCACAAAGTAGTATATTTATTGGTCCATACGTTTGTAGATAACAATGGATCTGAATGTTTGAATGTCACATCATTTCACTATAAATGTCGTTTTGGACTTTGATATGGTCTTCCAGTGTACAGTTTGACATCATTTTTCTTGAAAATATGTTTCGTCGAATAAAATAGGCACATATAAGCAGAGTACATTTCATTAGGCTTGTTTTATCGGTTTGGTGTTATAGATGGTTGACGGGGAGAGACGACACTGCTGGTTTGCTGAAGTGGTAGGTTGCCATTCAGGTCAGTCCCCAATACTCTTCCTCCTTGGGCTCAAGAATTTACTTGCATTAGGGAGTTAGCCGAGCCACATTTAACCCGGTGAAGATAAGATTACGACTTTAGTACATTGATAGTCAACATAAGAACACAACTAAAATATGCGCAGAAGTTAGTTAGGATGTAGCGAGAAGCTGTAGAGACTGTTTGGGTGTGATTCCTGTCAGTGGACTGATGAAATTTTTGGTAGAGCAATTCAGGCATGTAGTTGGATGGATGAATATACCTTGCATACATCTCTAGGATTTACAGAATGAAGCTAACAATTGCTTGAGCCTACTATGTTATATATGCTAGGAGTATCCTCGGCCAGGTTAATTACTAATGATCTGAATTGCTTGAATAGCTGCAAACTTGTGGCCACACAAGTTAACTTTTTTATATTTTACATAATGATTTTTATACTAGCTAGCATTTCTCATATCACAAAAGCTGTTGCTGCACTTCATATCTTCCACCTTTTTTATCTGATTTCAAGAAGTTAACTTTGGGCGTTGCCT
Source organism: Triticum urartu (assembly GCF_003073215.2). Taxonomy (NCBI): domain Eukaryota; kingdom Viridiplantae; phylum Streptophyta; class Magnoliopsida; order Poales; family Poaceae; genus Triticum; species Triticum urartu. The sequence continues at coordinate 444,109,411 of NC_053022.1, read as the reverse complement.
CATTTACATCTATTTTTCAGATGCATTTATCTACTGATTGCCCACGTGCAACCTAGGAACAGGCCGGTGATGTCTTCGGTTGTCATGATGCTGGCCGGTGAGAATGCCACGTTGCCAGAGCCAAATGAGCCCGACGTAAACCTGGGGAGGAACACGACAGATACATGATTTTATGAAAATGAAAGCGAGTTGACCATGACCACTATAGATACTAGGTAGTTTAGCTTGGGATAGAACACAATGCACGGGTTACAACAGAAGTTATTTCTTGTCTCACAATTACTGATTGCTCTTTGTTCTCATTTTCCTTTGTTAGCTGAAACTATTCCTTGTCTACAGATAAGCGGAAGCCGGGTTCGGAGCCACCGATAGTGTCTTCCTTGGATTCGTTCGTGCAATAAGGAGGGGACCCGACCTTCTTCACGTGTCGAGCAACAAGTAAGGACCAGCCTTCGGCTATTACTATTGATTCATGTGCATGCACAATAAAGAAAACAAATACAATACTAGATTTGGAAACAGGATGTGAACCAACAAGTTTTCACTTTCCTGATGTGGGTGCAGGGGTGATCGAGGAGGATTACCAGGGCCCGATGGGTGTGGTTTTCACTTACCTCTTCAACCACTTGGAGGTGGACTTCACCATGAAGCCCGGTAACTACTGCACACAGATGATCATCCAGGTGATCGCGCCATCGGAGGTCGCCGAGGTGGAGGTCCTCGACGCCACCGTCAGGGGGGAGGTCCACCGGCGCCTGAACTCCAAGCCTTGGTAGATACATCTAGAGAAGTGATTTTTTTAGGTTGGTGGTGGAATGATAGGGAAGGTACCCACCTTTTAGATGATGGTTGTGTTCTTCTGATGTTAAATGGGATGTCGTGATTTCTTTCAGTTGAGATGTTGTTCCTTGACATGAGTTTATTTTGCACTGGGCATGTCTATTTCTATCCAGGAATAATGCATCTAAATTTTATTTTTAATTCCTAATTAGCTAGTAGTAGCGCGGGAGGAAAAGTGCACGCTACTACTACTACTTAGGATAGTAGTAGCGTTGGTTGATATAGTAGTAGCGCGGTGCCTTCCGTGCTACTACTAACAGACTTAGTAGTAGCGTGGGTTGCATCCGCGCTACTACTATCGACTTAGCTGTAGCGCGATACTAGTAGCGCGGGTACCCGCGCCGCTAGTAGCCAGTTTACCCGCGGTGCTAGTAGCCTTTTCTATAGTAGTGGTTACTGTGCCTATCGCTTCAACGTGAGTGCTTCTTCTTTTTCACTTTCTATCTTACTACTGCAAACCTTTATGCCTTTGCTGACCGAGTGAACTTTGTGTGTCAGAGCTGCTACTTAGGTTACGTCGCCCATGCAAGTTGATGAGGAGCATGCAGAGGACACCGTAGACGTGGCCACTTCTCAGCGAGGTGAGATACGTTTGCCCTCTATCTTGTTCCATTGGTTGACTCATCGATTGAATGAGTTGTCGATGTCGAGTGGCCGCAGAACCATTAGATATCATACAACTTCCTGACGATGATGAGGACGAGCTTCCGAAAGGTGCGAGTGGTGGAGGTACGACCTCGAGCACTCGTCGTAGTTTCACTCGGAGGGCGTCGTCGAGCAGAACACCGCCTACAGCGTGCTTCAGAAGCCTGGTGGTTCATCTCAAGCTGGCGCTATCTCCACTGCTCCACTGTCGACTGCTCCGCCTTTGGTATCAACTCTTCCAATTTCGGGACGTGCTGGCCAACCACAAGTGCCGATCCCTCCAGCTGCATCGTCAACTCCTGCGTCGAGTGTTCCTGTGTCGACTGTTTTCACTCTACATCATGTTCCAGAAGACCAGGCCGGGGCCAGCAAGGAAGCCATGATCCAGGCTGATCTGATGATGCAGCGTCTGTAGGCGGTGTATGAAGGCAGCAAGTTAGCTTATGACGCCAGCATGACCCTTCACGTGAATGTTCGAGTAAGTGCGATTGTAAGTGGATTTCTGATTGGATTTTGTCCCGTTTGTCTTGATTCTGCACACCCACTAGGTGTTCTTGATTTAGTACTTGTTTAGTCGTAGCCTTACATTCTAATGTTCTCCACTTGGACCGGTCAGGCCGTACCGAGTGGAAAATCGATCCAGTGGGGGCATGCTGAGTGCATCCACTGGGTGTAGTCCCCGAAACCACCGTCTAATGTTTGATTCGACAGGGGCCTTAGTATTTTTTTCTTGTAGATCACCACTCGCGCCAGTCAGGCCACACCGAGTGGGGGTTGATCCAGTGAGGGCACGCTGAGTGCATCCACTGGGTGTAGCTGTAGTCCCCGACACCACCGTTGAATGTTTGATTCAGCGGGGGTCTTCAGATTTTTTGCTTGTAGTTCACCACTTGCGTCGGTTAGGCCACGCTGAGTGGGGATTGATCCGGTGGGGGCACGCTGAGTGCACCCAGTGGGTGTAGTCCCCAAGACTGCCGTCGAATGTTTGATTCGGCGGGGGTCTGAGAATGTTTTTTTGTAATCTTCCACTCGGATCGGTCAGGCCGTACCGAGTGGAAAGTCGATCCAGTGGGGGCACACTGAGTGCACCCACTGGGTGTAGTCCCCGAGACCGTTGTCGGATGTTTGATTCAGCGGGGGTGATACGTCCCCATCGTATCTACTTTTTCAAACACTTTTGCCCTTGTTTTGGACTCTAATTTGCATGATTTGAATGGAACTAACCCGGACTGACGCTGTTTTCAGCAGAATTGCCATGGTGTTTTTTGTGCAGAAATAAAAGTTCTCGGAATGATCTAAAACTTAAAGGAGAATATTTTTGGAATTAATAAAAAATATTGGCAAAAGAATCAATAGAGGGGGACCTAGCGGCTGTCCACAATGGTGGAGGCCCCCCTAGGGCGCAACCCCTGCCTTGTGGTGTTGGGAATCGTTGCATGGAAAACAAAATATTTTCTACGCACACGCAATGATCTATCCATAGAGATGGATAGCAATGAGGGGAGAGTGTGTCTACGTACCCTTGTAGACCATAAGCGGAAGCGTTTCACAACGCGGTTGATGTAGTCGAACTTCATCGCACTTCAACCAATCAAGTACCGAACGCATGACACCTCCATGTTATGCACACGTTCAACTCGGTGACGTCCCTCGCCTTCTTGATCCAGCAAGACATCGAGGTAGTAGATGAGTTCCGTCAGCATGACGGTTTGGTGATGGTGATGGTGAAGTGATCCTCGCAGGGCTTCGCCTAAGCACTATAAAAATATGACGGGTGGAGTAAACGGTGGAGGGGTGCACCGCACATGGCTAAACAATTGTCTGGGGTGTGCTAGGCGCCCCCTCCCCCCCCCCCACACACATATATATATAGGTGGGAGGGGGAGGGGAGAGGCCAGGAGGCGCCCCAAGTAGGTCTGAATCCTACTTGGGCTCCTCCCTAGCCGTGCTCCCCCTGCCATATATGTCGGAGGGGGAAGGAAAGAGAGGGGGAGAGGGAAGGAAGGGGGAATCCTATTCCTCTCTTTCCTTTCCCTTCCCGTCTTTCCTCCTCCTCTTAGGCCGGCTGATACATCTCCAACGTATCTATAATTTTTGATTGCTCCATGCTATATTATCTACTGTTTTGGACACTATTGGGCTTTATTATCCACTTTTATATTATTTTTGGGACTAACCTATTAACCGGAGGCCCAGCCCAGAATTGCTGTTTTTTTTTGCCTATTTTAGGGTTTCGAAGAAAAGGAATATCAAACGGAGTCCAAATGGAATGAAACCTTCGGGAACATTATTTTCTCATCGAATACAACTCAGAAGACTTGGACCCTACGTCAAGCCACGTAATAGGAGGCCACGAGGTAGGGGGGCGCGCCTGCCCCCCAGGAGCGCCCTCCACCCTCGTGGGCCCCTGTTGCACCACCGTCGTACTTCTTCCTCCTATATATACCCACGTACCCCCAAACGATCAGATACAGAGCCAAAACCCTAATTCCACCACCGTAACTTTCTGTATCCACGAGATCCCATCTTGGGGCCTGTTCCGGAGCTCCGCCGGAGGGGGCATCGATCACGGAGGGCTTCTACATCAACACCATAGCCTCTCCGATGAAGTGTGAGTAGTTTACCTCAGACCTACGGGTCCATAGTTAGTAGCTAGATGGCTTATTCTCTCTTTTTGGATCTCAATACAATGTTCTCCCCCTCTCTTGTGGAGAACCATTCGATCTTCTTTTTGCGGTGTGTTTGTTGAGACTGATGAATTGTGGGTTTATGATCAAGTCTATCTATGAATAATATTTGAATCTTCTCTGAATTCTTTTATGTATGGTTAGTTATCTTTGCAAGTCTCTTCGAATTATCAGTTTGGTTTGGCCTACTAGATTGATCTTTCTTGCAATGGGAGAAGTGCTTAGCTTTGGGTTCAATCTTGCGGTGTCCTTTCCCAGTGACAGTAGGGGCAGCAAGGCACGTATTGTATTGTTGCCATCGAGGATAACAAGATGGGGTTTCCATCATATTGCATGAGTCTATCCCTCTACATCATGTCATCTTGCTTAAGGAGTTACTCTGTTTTTAACTTAATACTCTAGATGCATGCTGGATAGCGGTCGATGAGTGGAGTAATAGTAGTAGATGCAGGTAGGAGTCGGTCTACTTGTCTCGGACATGATGCCTATATACATGATCATACCTAGATATTCTCATAACTATGCTCAATTCTGTCAGTTGCTCAACAGTAATTTGTTCATCCATCGTAGAATACTTATGCTCTCGAGAGAAGCCACTAGTGAAACCTATGGCCCCCGGGTCTATCTTTATCATATTAATCTCCTACTACTTAGTTATTTACTTTGCCTTTATTTTACTTTGCATCTTTATCATAAAAATACCAAAAATATTATCTTACAATATCTATCAGATCTCACTCTCATAAGTGGCCCTGTAGGGATTGACAACCCCTATTTGCGTTGGTTGCGAGGATTTATTTGTTTTGTGCAGGTGCGAGGGACTCGCGGTAGCCTCCTACTGGATTGATACCTTCGTTCTCAAAAACTGAGGGAAATACTTACACTACTTTGCTGCATCATCCCTTCCTCTTCGGGGAAAACCACGCAGTGCTAAAAGAGGTAGCAAGAAGGATTTCTGGCGCCGTTGCCGGGGAGGTCTACGCAAAAGTCAACATACCAAGTACCCATAACATACCCTTATCTCCCGCATTACATTATTTTCCATTTGCCTCTCCCCAATTCACCCTTGCCGTTTTATTCGCCCTCTCTCTCTCTACCCTCCCTCTCTATTTGCCTCTTTTTTCCCGCTTGCTTTTTGTTTGCTTGTGTGTTAGTTACTTGCTTGTTACGATGGCTCAAGATAATACTAAATTGTGTGACTTCACCAATACCAACAACAATGATTTTGTTAGCACTCCAATTGCTCATCTTACCGATGCTGAAACTTGTGAAATTAATACTGCTTTGCTGAATCTTGTCATGAAAGATCCGTTTTCCGGCCTTCCTAGTGAAGATGCCGCTACCCATCTAAATAGCTTCGTTGATTTGTGTGACATGCAAAAGAAGAAAGATGTGGATAATGATATTGTTAAATTGAAGCTATTTCCTTTTTCGCTCAGGGATCGTGCTAAAGCTTGGTTTTTGTCTTTGCCTAAAAATAGTATTGATTCATGGAACAAGTGCAAAGATGCTTTTATCTCTAAGTATTTTCCTCCCGCTAAGATCATCTCTCTTAGAAACGATATTATTAATTTTAAGCAACTTGATCATGAACATGTTGCACAAGCTTGGGAGAGAATGAAACTAATGATACGTAATTGCCCTACTCATGGTTTAAATTTATGGTTGATTATACAAAAAATTTATGCCGGATTGAATTTTGCTTCTAGAAATCTTTTAGATTGAGCCGCGGGAGGCACTTTTATGGAAATCACTTTAGGAGAAGCTACTAAACTCCTAGATAATATTATGGTTAATTATTCTCAATGGCATACCGAAAGATCTACTAATAAAAAGGTGCATGCGATAGAAGAAATTAATGTTTTGAGTGGAAAGATGGATGAACTTATGAAATTACTTCCTAATAAGAGTGTTTATTCTGATCCTAATGATATGCCTTGTCTACTTTGATTGAGAATAATAATGAATCTATGGATGTGAATTTTGTTGGTAGGAACAATTTTGGTAACAACGCGTATAGAGGAAATTTTAATCCTAGGCCTTATCCTAGTAATCCCTCTAATAATTATGGTAATTCTGTTGGAAATATGCCCTAGAGGCAATAATAAATTGGTTATTATTATATTTCCTTGTTCATGATAATCTTTTATTATCCATGCTAGAATTGTATTGATAGGAAACTCAGATACATGTGTGGATACACAGACAACACCATGTCCCTAGTAAGCCTCTAGTTGACTAGCTCATTGATCAATAGATGGTTACGGTTTCCTGACCATGGACATTGGATGTCATTGATAACGGGATCACATCATTAGGAGAATGATGTGATGGACAAGACCCAATCCTAAGCCTAGCACAAGATCGTGTAGTTCGTTTGCTAAAGCTTTTCTAATGTCAAGTATAATTTCCTTAGACCATGAGATTGTGCAACTCCCGGATACCGTAGGAGTGCTTTGGGTGTGCCAAACATCACAACATAACTGGGTGGCTATAAAGGTACACTACAGGTATCTCCGAAAGTGTCTGTTGGGTTGGCACGAATCGAGACTGGGATTTTCACTCCGTGTAAACGGAGAGGTATCTCTGGGCCCACTCGGTAGGACATCATCATAATGTGAACAATGTGATCAAGGAGTTGATCACGGGATGATGTGTTACGGAACGAGTAAAGAGACTTGCCGGTAACGAGATTGAACAAGGTATCAGGATACCGACGATCGAATCTTGGGCAAGTATCGTACCGCTAGACAAAGGGAATTGTATACGGGATTGATTGAATCCTCGACATTGTGGTTCATCCGATGAGATCATCGTAGAGCATGTGGGAACCAACATGGGTATCCAGATCCCGCTATTGGTTATTGACCAGAGAGTTGTCTCGGCCATGTCTGCATGACTCCCGAACCCGTAGGGTCTACACACTTAAGGTTCGATGACGCTAGGGTTATAGGGAAAGTATGTACGCGGTTACTGAATGTTGTTCGGAGTCCCGGATGAGATCCCGGACGTCACGAGGAGTTCCGGAATGGTCCGGAGGTAAAGATTAATATATAGGAAGTATGGTTTTGGCCACCGGAAGTGTTCCGGGCATCACCGGTAGTGTACCGGGACCACCGGAGGGGTCCGGGGGTCCACCAGGTGGGGCCACCAGCCCCGGAGGCTTACATGGGCCAATAGTGGGAAGGGACCAGCCCCTAAGTGGGCTGGGGCGCCTCCCACCAAGGCCCAAGGCGTCCTCAACAGGAGAGGGGGCAAACCCTAGGCGCAGATGGGCCCTAAGGCCCACCCTAGGTGCGCCCCCTCTCTCTCCCCCTTGGCCGCCTCCCAGATGGGATCTGGGGGCTGCCTCCACCCCTAGGGAGGGAACCCTAGGTGGGAGCGCAGCCCCTCCACCCCCCTATATATACTTGAGCAAAGGGGCAGCCCAACACATGATTCAATCTCCCTGTTGGCGCAGCCCTACCCCTGTTCCTCGTCTCTCGTAGTGCTTGGCGAAGCCCTGCTGGAGTCCCGCGCTCCTCCACCACCACCACACCGTCGTGCTGCTGCTGGATGGAGTCTTCCCCAACCTCTCCTTCTCCCCTTGCTGGATCAAGGCGTAGGAGACGTCATCGGGCTGTACGTGTGTTGAACACGGAGGTGCTGTCCGTTCGACACTAGGATCATCGGTGATTTGGATCACAACGAGTACGACTCCATCAACCCCGTTCACTTGAATGCTTCCGCTTAGCGATCTACAAGGGTATGTAGATGCACTCTCCTTCCCCTCGTTGCTAGATTACTCCATAGATTGATCTTGGTGATGCGTAGAAAATTTTGAATTTCTGCTACGTTCCCCAACAGTGGTATCAGAGCTAGGTCTATGCGTAGTTTCTATGCACGAGTAGAACACAAAGCAGTTGTGGGCGTCGATATTGTCAATTTACTTGCCGTTACTAGTCTTATCTTGATTCGGTGGCATCGTGGGATGAAGCGGCCCGGACCGACCTTACACGTACTCTTACGTGAGACTGGTTCCACCGACTGACATGCACTAGTTGCATAAGGTGGCTAGCGGGTGTCTGTCTCTCCCACTTTAGTCAGATCAGATTCGATGAAAAGGGTCCTTATGAAGGGTAAATAGAAATTGGCATATCACGTTGTGGTTTTCGCGTAGGTAAGAAACGTTCTTGCTAGAAACCTATAGCAGCCACGTAAAAACTTGCAACAACAATTAGAGGACGTCTAACTTGTTTTTGCAGCATATGCCTTGTGATGTGATATGGCCAAAAGGATCTGATGAATGATATATGTGATGTATGAGATTGATCATGTTCTTGTAATAGGAATCACGACTTGCATGTCGATGAGTATGACAACCGGCAGGAGCCATAAGAGTTGTCTTTATTTATTTATGACATGCTTGTCAACATAAACTTCATGTAATTACTTTACTTTATTGCTAAAGCGTTAGCCATAGTAGTAGAAGTAATAGATGACGAGACAACTTCAAGAAGACACGATGATGGAGATCATGATGATGGAGATCATGGTGTCATGCCGATGACAACGATGATCATGGAGCCCCGAAGATGGAGATCGAGAGGAGCAAAATGATATTGGCCATATCATGTCACTATTTGATTGCATGTGATGTTTATCATGTTTTACATCTTATTTGCTTAGAACGACGGTAGCTTAAATACGATGATCCCTCACTAAAATTTCAAGAAAGGTGTTCCCCCTAACTGTGCACCGTTGCGAAGGTTCGTTGTTTCGAAGCACCACGTGATGATCGGGTGTGATAGATTCTAATGTTCGAATACAACGGGTGTAAGCCAGATTTACACAGCAAAAACACTTAGGTTGACTTGACGAGCCTAGCATGTACAGACATGGCCTCGAAACACGGAAGACCGAAAGGTCGAGCATGAGTCGTATAGAAGATACGATCAACATGAAGATGTTCACCGATGTTGACTAGTCCGTCTCACGTGATGATCGGATACGGCCTAGTTGACTCGGATCATATTTCACTTAGATGACTAGAGGGATGTCTATCTGAGTGGGAGTTCATTAGATGAACTCAATTATCATGAACATAGTCTGAATTGTCTTTGCAAATATGTTGTAGATAAACAGCTCACGTTGTAGCTCCCTATTTCAATACGTTCCTAGAGAAAGATTAAGTTGAAAGATATTGTAAGCAATGATGCGGACTAGGTCCGTAGTCCGAGGAGTGTCCTCACTGCTACACAGAAGGCTTACGTCTTTGATGCACCGCTCGATGTGCAAACCCCTACAACGTCGTCTGTGGATGTTGTGAACACCTGACAGACACATCCTGATGACTACTTGATAGTTTAGTGCACCATACTTTACGGCTTAGAATCGGGATTCCAATGACGTTTTGAACGCCATAAGACATGTGAGATGTTCCAAGAGCTGAAATTGGGATTTCAGGCTCATGCCCATGTTGAGAGGTATGAGACCTCTGACAAGTTCTTTTGCCAACAAGATGGAGGAGAATAGCTCAGCTAGTGAGCATATGCTCAGAATGTCTGGGTGCTACAATCACTTAAATCAAGTGGGAGTTAAACTTCCAGATAAGATAGTGATTGATAGAGTTCTCTAGCCACTATCACTAAGCTACTAGATCTTCGTGATGAACTATGACATGCAAGGGATGGAGTTGATCCCGGAGCTGTTCGCGGTGCTTAAGACCGCAAAAGGTAGAAATCAAAGAAGGAGCATCAAGTGTTGATGGTTTAACAAGACCACTAGTTTCAAGAAGGGCAAGGGATAGAAGGGAAACTTCATGGATGGCAAACCAGTTGCCGCTCCAGTGAAGGAACCCAAGGTTGAACCCAAACCCGAGACTAAGTGCTTCTATTGTAAGGGGAACAGTCACTGGTAGCGGAATTACCCCAAATGCATGGTAGATAAGAAGGCTGGCAACTTCAACAAAGTATATACGTGTTATTAATGTGTACCTCGCTAGTACTCCTGGTAGCACCTGGGTATTGGATACCGGTTCAGTTGCTATTACTGGTGACTTGAAGCAAAAGCTACGGACTAAACAGAGACTGGCTAAGGGCGAGGTGACAATGTGTGTTGGAAGTGTTTCCAAAGTTGATGAGATCACCATCGCACGCTCCATCTGCCTTCGGGATTAGTATTGAACCTAGATAAATGTTATCAGGTGTCTACGTTGAGCATGAATATGATTAGATCATGTTCATTGCAATACGGTCATTCATTTAAGTTAGAGAATAATGGTTATTCTGTTTACATGAATGATACCTTTCATGGTCATGCACCCTATGTGAATGGTTCATTGAATCTCGGTCGTGGTAATACACATGTTCACGCCAAAAGATGTAGAGTTAATAATGATAGTACCACTTTCTCGTGGCACTGCCGCTTAGGTCATATTGGCGTAAGATGCATGAAGAAACTCCATGTCGATGGATGTTTGGAGTCACTTGATTTTGAATCGCTTGACACATGCGAGCCACGCCTCATGGGCAGGATGACTAAGACCCCGCTTTCAGGTACAATGAAACGGGCAAGTGACTTGTTGGAAATCATACATGCTGATGCGTGTGATCCAATGAGAATTGAAGCGTGCGGTGGATATCGCTATTTTCTCATCTTCACTGACGATTTGAGTAGATATAGGTATATTTACTTAATGAAGCACAAGTCTGAAACGTTTGAAAAGTTCAAGCGATTTCAGAGTGAAGTTAAGAATCATCATAACAAGAAGATCAAATTCCTACGATCTGATCAATGAGAATATCTGAGTTATGAGTTTGGCAAACACTTAAGACATTGTGGAATTGTTTCACAGTTGAAGCCACCTGGAACACCACTGGGTTATGGTGTGTCTGAACGTCGTAATCGGACCTTATGAGATATGGTGAGATCTATGATGTCTCTTATCAATCTACCGTTTTCATTTTGAGGTTATGCATTAGAGACAGCTGCATTCACTTTAGATAGGACACCATCTAAGTCCGTTGAGACGACGTCGTATGAACATTGGTTTGGCAAGAAATCAAAGTTGTCGTTTCTTAATGTTTGGGGCTGCGATGCTTAAGGCTTCAGCCGGAGAAGCTCAAACCCAAAGCAGACAAACACATCTTCATAGGATACCCAAAGGTGACAGTAGGGTATACCTTCTATCTCAGATTCGAGGGAAAATTGTTTGTTGCTAAGAATGGGTCCTTTCTCGAGAAGGAGTTTCTTTCGAAAGAATTGAGTGGGAGGAAGATAGAACTTGATGAGGTTGTCGAACCTTTACTTCAACCAGAGAGTGATGCAACACAAAAAGATGTTTTCTGTGGCACCTACGTCTGTTGAATAGGAAGTTAATGATAGTGATCATGAAGCTTCGGATCAAGTTGCTATCGAACCCCGTAGGTTGACAAGGATATGTACTACTCCTAAGTGGTACGGTAATCCTGTCTTAGATATCATGTTGTTAGACAACAATGAACCTACGAGCTATGGAGAAGCGATGGTGGGCCCGTATTCTGACAAATGGTTAGAAGCCATGAAATCTGAGATAGGATCCATATATCAGAACAAAGTATGGACTTTGGTGGACTTGCCCGATGATCGGCAAGCCATTGAGATAAATGGATCTTTAAGAAGAATACGGACGTGGGCGGTAATGTTACCGTCTATGAAGCTCGACTTGTGGGAAAGAGTCTTTTCACAAGTTCAAGGAGTTGACTACGATGAGAATTTCTCACCCGTAGCGATGCTTAAGTCCGTCGGAATCATGTTAGCATTAGCTGTATTTTTCGATTATGAAATCTTACAGATGGATGTCAAAACAAGTTTTCTTACCAGTTTTTGTAAGAAAAGGTTGTATGTGATACAATAAAAGGTTTTGTCGATCCTAAGGATGCTAAAAGGTATGCTGGCTCCAGCGATCCTTCTATGGATTAGAGCAAGCATCTCGGAGGCGGAATATATGCTTTGATGGAGTGATCAAAGCTTTTAGGTTTATACAATGTTTGCTAGAAACTTGTACTTACAAGAAAGTGAGTGGGAGCACTACAATATTTCTGATAAGTATATGTGGATGACATATTGTTGATCCGAAATAATGTAGAATTTCTGGAAAGCATAAACGGTTGTTTGAAGAGTGTTTTTCAAAGGAAGACCTGGATAAAGCTGCTTACAAATTGGGCATCAAGATCTATAGAGATAGATCAAGACGCCTGATGGTACTTTCAAAGAACGCACACCTTGACATGTTTTTGAAGGAGTTCAAAATAGATCAGTCAAAGAAGGGGTTCTTACCTGAGTTGTAAGGTGTGAAGTTGAGTAAGACTCAAAGCTTGACCACGGCATAAGAAAGAGAAAGGACGAAGGTCGTCCTCTATGCTTTTTTCATAGGCTCTATACGGTATGCCATGCTGAAGTACCGCACCTGATGTGTGCCTTGCCACATGTCTGGCAAGAGGGTACAAAGGTGATCTAGGAGTAGATCACCAGATAGCGGTCAAAATTACCCTTAGAGGAATAAGGAAATGTTTCTTGGTTATGGAGGTGATAAAGAGTTCGACATAAAGAGTTACGTCGATGCAAGCTTAACACCTATCCGGATAGCTCTGAGTAGAGATACCAGATACGTACAATGGAGCAATAATTTGGAATAGCTCCAAGTGGAACGTGGTAGCAACATCTACGATATAAAGTTTTGTGAAATACATAGGGATCTGAATATGGCAAGACCCGTTGACTACAACCTCTCTCACAAGCATAACATGATCAAACCCAGAACTGTTTGAGTGTTTATCACATAGTGATGTGAACTAGATCATTGAGTCTAGTAGACTCTTGGATGTTGGTCACATGGCGATGTGACCTGTGAGTGTTAATCACATGGCGACGTGAACTAGATTATTGACTCTAGTGCAAGTGGGAGACTGTTGGAAATATGCCCTAGAGGCAATAATAAATTGGTTATTATTATATTTCCTTGTTCATGATAATCGTTTATTATCCATGCTAGAATTGTATTGATAGGAAACTCAGATACATGTGTGGATACATAGACAACACCATGTCCCTAGTAAGCCTCTAGTTGACTAGCTCGTTGATCAATAGATGGTTACGGTTTCTTGACCATGGACATTGGATGTCATTGATAACGGGATCACATCATTAGGAGAATGATGTGATGGACAAGACCCAATCCTAAGCCTAGCACAAGATTGTGTAGTTCGTTTGCTAAAGCTTTTCTAATGTCAAGTATCATTTCCTTAGACCATGAGATTGTGCAACTCCCGGATACCGTAGGAGTGCTTTGGGTGTGCCAAACGTCACAACGTAACTGGGTGGCTATAAAGGTACACTACAGGTATCTCCGAAAGTGTCTGTTGGGTTGGCACGTCGAGACTGGGATTTGTCACTCCGTGTAAACGGAGAGGTATCTCTGGGCCCACTCGGTAGGACATCATCATAATGTGCACAATGTGATCAAGGAGTTGATCACGGGATGATGTGTTATGGAACGAGTAAAGAGACTTGCCGGTAACGAGATTGACCAAGGTATCGGGATACCGACGATCGAATCTCGGGCAAGTATCGTACCGCTAGACAAAGGGAATTGTATACGGGATTGATTGAATCCTTGACATCGTGGTTCATCCGATGAGATCATCGTGGAGCATGTGGGAACCAACATGGGTATCCAGATCCCGCTGTTGGTTATTGACCGGAGAGTTGTCTCGGCCATGTCTGCATGACTCCCGAACCCGTAGGGTCTACACACTTAAGGTTCGATGACGCTAGGGTTATAGGGAAAGTATGTACGCGGTTACCGAATGTTGTTCGGAGTCCCGGATAAGATCCCGGATGACACAAGGAGTTCCGGAATGGTCCGGAGGTAAAGATTAATATATAGGAAGTATGGTTTTGGCCACCAGAAGTGTTCCGGGCATCACCGGTAGTGTACCGGGACCACCGGAGGGGTCCGGGGGTCCACCAGGTGGGGCCACTAGCCCCAGAGGCTTACATGGGCCAATAGTGGGAAGGGACCAGCCCCTAGGTGGGCTGGGACGCCTCCCACCAAGGCCCAAGGCGTCCTCAAGAGGAGAGGGGGCAAACCCTAGGCGCAGATGGGCCCTAAGGCCCACCCTAGGTGCGCCCCCTCTCTCTCCCCCTTGGCGGCCTCCCAGATGGGATCTAGGGGCTGCCGCCACCCCTAGGGAGGGAACCCTAGGTGGGAGCGCAGCCCCTCCACTCCCCCTATATATACTTGAGCAAAGGGGCAGCCCAACACACGATTCAATCTCTCTGTTGGCGCAGCCCTACCCCTCTTCCTCCTCGTCTCTCGTAGTGCTTGGCGAAGCCCTACTGGAGTCCCGCGCTCCTCCACCACCACCACGCCGTCGTGCTGCTGCTGGATGGAGTCTTCCCCAACCTCTCCTTCTCCCCTTGCTGGATCAAGGCGTAGGAGACGTCACCGGGCTGTACGTGTGTTGAACACGGAGGTGCCGTCCGTTCGGCACTAGGATCATCGGTGATTTGGATCACGACGAGTACGACTCCATCAACCCCGTTCACTTGAACGCTTCCGCTTAGCGATCTACAAGGGTATGTAGATGCACTCTCCTTCCCCTCGTTGCTAGATTACTCCATAGATTGATCTTGGTGATGCGTAGAAAATTTTGAATTTCTGCTACGTTCCCCAACAAATTCCTACAACAATTCTTATGGAAATTATAATAAGATGCCCTATGATTTTGATTCTAATATTAAATAATTTAGTACTTCGCAAAATAATTTTAATGCTATGATTGAAGAAAAATTGCTTAAGATTGATTATTTGGCTAGGAACATTGATAGAATTGCTCTTGATGATGATTCTTTGAAACTTACATCTATTCCACCTAAGCATGATATCAACGAGTCTCTCAAATCCATGATAATTTCCATTGATGAGTGCAAAGAAAGAACCGCTAGGATGCGTGCTAAGAAAGATGCCTTTATAAAAGCGTGTTCTTCTAGTTCCTATGAAAATAATGATGAAGATCTAAAAGTTATTGATGTGTCCCCTATTAAATCTTTGTTTTGCAATATGAATCTTGATAATGATGGGACTGAATATGATCCACCTTTACCTAGAAGGCGTTCCAAGAATGCTGAATTTGTTGATCTTGATGCTAAATTTGATAAAAGTGGGATTGAAGAAATTAAAACCCTAGATGTTGCTAAACCCACTATTATGGATTTCAAGGAATTTAACTATGAAAATTGGTTTTTGATTGATTGTATTTCCTTGTTGCAATCCGTGCTAAATTCTCCCCATGCTTATAGTCAAAATAAAGCGTTTACTAAACATATCGTTGATGCAATCTTATGAAGAAAAACTTGAATTGGAAGTTTCTATCCCTAGAAAACTTTATGATGAGTGGGAACCAACTATTCAAATTAAAATTAAAGATCATGAATGCTATGCTTTATGTGATTTGGGTGCTAGTGTTTCCATGATTCCAAAGACTTTGTGTGATTTGTTAGATTTCCGTGATTTTGATGATTGCTCTCTAAACTTGCACCTTGCGGATTCCAATATTAAGAAACCTATGGGAAGAATTAATGATGTTCTTATTGTTGCAAATAGGAATTATGTGCCCGTATATTTTATTGTTCTTGACATAGATTGCAATCCTTCATGTCCTATTATTCTTGGTAGGCCTTTCCTTAGAACGATTGGTGCAATTATTGATATGAAGGAAGGAAATATTAGATTCCAATTTCCGTTAAGGAAAGGCATGAGACACTTTACTAGAAATAAAATTAAATTACCTTATGAATCTATTATGAGAGCCACTTATGGATTGCCTACCAAACATGGCAATACCTAGATCTATTCTTGCTTGTTATGCCTAGCTAGGGGCGTTAAACGATAGCGCTTGTTGGGAGGCAACCCAATTTTATTTTTATTCCTTGCTTTTTGCTCCTGTTTAGTAATAAATAATTTATCTAGCCTCTGTTTTGGTTGTGTTTTTTGTGTTTAATTAGTGTTTGTGCCAAGTAGAACCGTTGGGAAGACTTGGGGAAAGTCTTGTTGAACTTGCTGTAAAAAATAGAAACTTTAGCGCTCACGAGAACTGCTGTCATTTTTATTTGGAGAGTGCTATTTAGTTAATTATTTTTGAATATGATTAATATATAAATGCCTCACGTCCGTAAATTTATTTTAGAATTTTTTGGGTTCCAGATCTTGCGCTAGCTAAAGATTACTACAGACTGTTCTGTTTTTGACATATTCTGTTTTTCGTGTGTTGTTTGCTTATTTTGATGAATCTATGGCTAGTAAATTAGTTTATAAACCATAGAGAAGTTGGAATACAGTAGGTATAACACCCATATAAATAAAGAATGAGTTCATTACAGTACCTTGAAGTGATCTTTTATTCTCTTTCGCTAACGGAGCTCACGAGATTTTCTACTTTAAGTTTTGTGTTGTGAAGTTTTCAATTTTGGGTAAAGATTTGATGGATTATGGAACAAGGAGTGGCAAGAGCCTAAGCTTGGGGATGCCCATGGCACCCCCAAGATAATCTAAGGACACCTAAAAGCCAAAGCTTGGGGATGCCCCGGAAGGCATCCCCTCTTTCATCTACTTCTATCGGTAACTTTACTTGGAGCTATATTTTTATTCGCCACATGATATGTGTTTTGCTTGGAGCGTCTTGTATGATTTGAGTCTTTGCTTGTTAGTTTAACACAATCATCCTTTCTGTACACACCTTTTGGGAGAGCCATATATGATTTGGAATTTGTTAGAATACTCTATGTGCTTCGCTTATATCTTTTGAGTTATATAATTTTGCTCTAGTGCTTCACTTATATCTTTTAGAACACGGTGGTGGATTTATTTTATAGAAACTATTGATCTCTCATGCTTCACTTAGATTATTTTGAGAGTCTTAATAGCATGGTAATTTGCTTAAAATCCTAATATGCTTGGTATGTAAGATTAATAATAAAACTTTCTTATGAGTGTGTTGAATACTATGATAAGTTTGATACTTGATAATTGTTTTGAGATATGGAGATGGTGATATTAAAGTCATGCTAGTTGAATAGTTGTGAATTTGAGAAATACTTGTGTTGAAGCTTGTGATTCCTGTAGCATGCACGTATGGTGAACCGTTATGTGATGAAGTCGGAGCATGATTTATTTATTGATTGTCTTGCTTATGAGTGGCGGTCGGGGACGAGCGATGGTCTTTTCC
This sequence comes from Triticum urartu, assembly GCF_003073215.2. Taxonomy (NCBI): domain Eukaryota; kingdom Viridiplantae; phylum Streptophyta; class Magnoliopsida; order Poales; family Poaceae; genus Triticum; species Triticum urartu. The sequence goes on along the minus strand of NC_053022.1, from coordinate 444,091,992 downwards.
TACCAATCTATCCCCCTAGGAGCATGCACGTAATACTTTTCTTTGATAACTTGTAGATCTTTGCAATAAGTATATGAGTTCTTTATGACTAATGTTGCGTCCATGGATTATACCCACTCTCACCCTTCCACCTTTGCTAGCCTCTCTAATACCACACACCTTTCGCCGGTATCATACACCCACCATATACCTTCCTCAAAACAGCCACCATACCTACCTATTATGGCATTTCCATAGCCATTCCGAGATATATCGCCATGCAACTTTCCACCGTTCCATTTATGACACACTCCATCATTGTCATATTTCTTAGCATGATCATGTAGTTGACATAGTATTTGTGGCAAAGCCACCGTTCATAATTCTTTCATACTTGTCACTCATGAATCATTGCATATCCCAGTACACCGCCGGAGGCATCCATATAGAGTCATATCTTGTTCTAAGTATCGAGTTGTAATTGTTGAGTTGTAAGAAAAATAAAAGTGTGATGATCATCATTATTAGAGCATTGTCCTAGTGAGGAAAGGATGATGGAGACTATGATTCCCCCACAAGTCGGGATGAGACTTCGGAAAAAAAAAAGAGAAAGAAAAGAGGCCATAAAAAAGAGAAAAGGCCCAAAGAAAAAAAATGAGAGAAAAAGAGAGAAGGGACAATGTTACTATCCTTTTACCACACCTGTGCTTCAAAGTAGCACCATGCTCTTCATAGTAGAGAGTCTCTCATGTTATCACTTTCATATACTAGTGGGAATTTTTATTATAGAACTTGGCTTGTATATTCCAATGATGGGCTTCCTCAAATTGCCCTAGGTCTTCATGAGCAAGCAAGTTGGATGCACACCCACTTAGTTTCTTTTTGAGCTTTCATATACTTATAGCTCTAGTGCATCCGTTGCATGGCAATCCCTACTCACTCACATTGATATCTATTGATGGGCATATCCATAGCCCGTTGATACGCCTAGTTGATGTGAGACTATCTTCTCCTTTTGTCTTCTCCACAACCACCACTCTATTCCACCTATAGTGCTATATCCATGGCTCACGCTCATGTATTGCGTGAAGATAGAAAAAGTTTTGAGAATGTCAAAAGTATGAAACAATTGCTTGGCTTGTCATCGGGGTTGTGCATGATTTAAATATTTTGTGTGGTGAAGATAGAGCATAGCCAGACTATATGATTTTGTAGGGATAACTTTCTTTAGCCATGTTATTTTGAGAAGACATAATTGCTTTGTTAGTATGCTTGAAGTATTATTATTTTCTATGTCAATATGAACTTTTGTCTTGAATCTTTTGGATCTGAATATTCATACCACAATTAAGAAGAATTAAATTGAAATTATGCCAAGTAGCACTCCGCATCAAAAATTCTGTTTCTATCATTTACCTACTCGAGGACGAGCAAGAATTAAGCTTGGGGATGCTTGATACATCTCCAACGCATCTATAATTTTTGATTGCTCCATGCTATATTATCTACTGTTGGGACATAATTGGGCTTTATTATCCACTTTTATATTATTTTTCGGACTAACCTATTAACCGGAGGCCCAGCCTAGAATTGCTGTTTTTTTGCCTGTTTTAGGGTTTCGAAGAAAAGGAATATCAAACGGAGTCCAAACGGAATGAAACCTTCGGGAACATGATTTTCTCATCGAATACAACTTAGAAGACTTGGACCCTACGTCAAGCCACGTAACAGGAGGCCACGAGGTAGGGGGGCACGCCTGCCCCCCCAGGCGCGCCCTCCACCCTCGTGGGCCCCCTGTTGCTCCACCGACATACTTCTTCCTCCTATATATACCCACGTACCCCCAAACGATCAGATACAAAGCCAAAACCCTAATTCCACCGCCGTAACTTTCTGTATCCATGAGATCCCATCTTGGGGCCTGTTCCGGAGCTTCGCCGGAGGGGGCATTGATCACGGTGGGATTCTACATCAACACCATAGCCTCTCCGATGAAGTGTGAGTAGTTTACCTCAGACCTACGGGTCCATAGTTAGTAGCTAGATGGCTTCTTCTCTCTTTTTGGATCTCAATACAATGTTATCCCCCTCTCTTGTGGAGAACCATTCGATGTAATATTCTTTTTGCGGTGTGTTTGTTGAGACCGATGAATTGTGGGTTTATGATCAAGTCTATCTATGAATAATATTTGAATCTTCTCTGAATTCTTTTATGTATGATTGGTTATCTTTGCAAGTCTCTTCGAATTATCAGTTTGGTTTGGCCTACTAGATTGATCTTTCTTGCAATGGGAGAAGTGCTTAGCTTTGGGTTCAATCTTGCGGTGTCCTTTCTCAGTGACAGTAGGGGCAGAAAGGCACGTATTGTATTGTTGCCATCGAGGATAACAAGATGGTGTTTTCATCATATTGCATGAGTCTATCCCTCTACATCATGTCATCTTGCTTAAGGCGTTACTCTGTTTTTAACTTAATACTCTAGATGCATGCTGGATAGCGGTCGATGAGTGGAGTAATAGTAGTAGATGCAGGCAGGAGTCGGTCTACTTGTCTCGGACGTGATGCCTATATACATGATCATACCTAGATATTCTCATAACTATGCTCAATTCTGTCAATTGCTCAATAGTAATTTGTTCACCCACCATAGAATACTTATGCTCTCGAGAGAAGCCACTAGTGAAACCTATGGCCCCCGGGTCTATATTTATCATATTAATCTCCTACTACTTAGTTATTTACTTTGCTATTTACTTTGCCTTTATTTTACTTTGCATCTTTATCATAAAAATACCAAAAATATTATCTTATCATATCTATCAGATCTCACTCTCGTAAGTGGCCCTATAGGGATTGGCAACCCCTATTTGCGTTGGTTGCGAGGATTTATTTGTTTTGTGCAGGTGCGAGGGACTCGCGCGTAGCCTCCTACTGGATTGATACCTTGGTTCTCAAAAATTGAGGGAAATACTTACGCTACTTTGCTGCATCATCCCTTCCTCTTTGGGGAAAACCAACATAGTGCTAAAAGAGGTAGCACCGGCCCATATGGGGGGCAGACCAGCCCCTTGTGGCTGGTGCGTTTCCCCTCTTGGCCCATAAGGCCCATATCTTTTGTCGGGGGTGCCCGAACCCCCTTCCGGTGACCCGATAAGTACTCGGTAACCCCCGAAACACTCCCGGTGTCCCAATACCATCGTCCTATATCAATCTTTACCTCTCGACCATTTCGAGACTCCTCTTCATGTCCGTATATCATCCAGGACTCCGAACAACATTCGGTCGCCAAATCACATAACTCATATAATACTATATCGTCATCGAACGTTAAGCGTGCGGACCCTACGGGTTTGAGAACTATGTAGACATGACTGAGACACCTCTCCGGTCAATAACCAATAGCGGAACCTGGATGCCCATATTGGCTCCTACATATTCTACGAAGATCTTTATCGGTCGAACCGTTATGACAACATACATAATTCCCTTTGTCTATCGGTATGTTACTTGCCCGAGATTCGATCATTGGTATCTTCATACCTAGTTCAATATCGTTACTGGAAAGTCTCTTTACTTGTTCCGTAATACATCACCTCGTGACTAACTCCTTAGTCGTTTTCTTGCAAGCTTATGATGTGTATTACCGAGAGGGCCTAGAGACACCTCTCCGATACTCGGAGTGACAAATCCTAATCTCATTCTATGCCAACTCAACAAACACCTTCGGCGATACCTGTAGAGCATCTTTATGATCACCTAGTTACGTTGTGACGTTTGATAGCACATAAGGCATTCCTCCGGTATCCGGGAGTTGCATAATCTCATAGTCAAAGGAATATGTATTTGACATGAAGAAAGCAATAGCAATAAACTGAACGATCAATATGCTAAGCTAACGGATGGGTCTTGTCCATCACATCATTCTCCTAATGATGTGATCCCGTTATCAAATGACAACACATGTCTATGGTTAGGAAACCTTAACCATCTTTGATCAATCAGCTACTCTGGTAGAGGCTTACTAGGGACACGGTATTTGTTTATGTATTCACACATGTATTTAGGTTTTCGATCAATACATTCTAGCATGATTAATAAACTTTTATCCTGAATAAGGAAATATAAAATAACAACTTTATTATTGCCTCTAGGGCATATTTCCTTCAGTCTCCCACTTGCACTAGAGTCAATAATCTAGTTCACGTCACCATGTGATTAACACCCATAGTTCACATCACAATGTGACCAACACCCAAAGAGTTTACTAGAGTCAATTATCTAGTTAACATCATCATGTGATTAACACCCAAAGAGTAGTAAGGTATGATCATGTTTTGCTTGTGAGAGAGGTTCAGTCAACGGGTCTGTCACATTCAGCTCCATATGTATTTTGCAAATTTCCATGTCTACAATGCTCTGAATGGAGCTACTCTAGCTAATTGCTCCCACTTTCAATATGTATCCAGAATGAAACTCAAAGTCATCCGAATCGGTGTCAAAGCTTGTATCGACGTAACTCTTTACGACTAACTCTTTATGACCTTCATAACTGAGAAACATTTCCTTAGTCCTCTTAGGTACCTAACGATAATTTTGAGCACTGTTGAGTGATCCACTCCTGGATCACTATTGTACCCTCTTGCCAAAATCATTACAAGGCACACAACAGGTCTGGTACACAGCATGGCGTACTTTATAGAACCTATGACTGAGGCATAGGGAATGAATTTCATTCTCTCTCTATATTCTGCCATGGTCGGGTTTTGAGTCTTACTCAACTTCACACCTTGTTACATAGGCAAGAACCTTTTCTTTGACTGACCCATTTTGAATTCCTTCAAAATCTTGTGAAGGTATGTACTCATTGAAAATCTTATCAACCATCTTCATCTATCTCTATAGATCTTGACGCATAATATGTAAGCAGCTTCACCGAGGTCTTTCATTGAAAAATTCTTATTCAAGTATCCTTTTATGCTATCCAGAAATTCTATATCATTTCCAATCAACAATATGTCATCCACATATTACATCAGAAATGCTACAGAGCTCCCACTCACTTCCTTGTAAATACAGGCTTCATCGTAACTCTGTATAAAACCATATGCTTTGATCACCTCATCAAAGCATATATTTCAACTTCGAGATGCTTGCACCAGTCCATAGATGGATCGCTGGCGCTTGCACACTTTGTTAGAACCTTTAGGATCGAAAAAACCTTCTCGTTGCATCATATAAAACTCTTCTTTAAGAAATCCATTAAGAAATGTAGTTTTGATGCCCATTTGCCAAATTTCATAATTATAAAATGCGGCAATTGCTAAGATGATTTGGAATGACTTTAAACATCGCTATAGGTGAGAAGATCTCATCGTAGTCAACCCTTGAACTTGTCGAAAACCTTTCACGACAAGTCGAGCTTTGTAAATGGCAACATTACATTAGCGCCTATCTTCTTCTTCAAGATCCATTTATTCTCAATGGCTTGTCGATCATCGGGCAAGTCCACCAAAGTCCACACTTTGTTCTCATACATGGATCCTATCTCAGACTTTATGGCCTCAAGCCATCTATCGGAATCTGGGCTCATCATAGCTTCTTCATAGTTCGTAGGTTCGTCATGGTCTAGTAACATGATTTCCAAGACTGGGTTACCGTACCACTTTGGTGTGGAACATGCTCTGTTCGACCTACGAGGTCCAGTAGTAACTTGATCTGAAGTTTCATAATCATCATCATTAACTTCCTCTCTAGTTGGTGTAGGCATCACGTGAACCAATTTCTCTGATGTGCTACTTTCCAATTTGAGAGAAGGTATAATTACCTCATCAAGTTCTACTTTCCTCCAACTCACTTCTTTCGAGAGAAACTCCTTCTCTAGAAAGGACCCATTCTATGCAAAAGAGTTTTACCCTTTTGGATCTGTGGTAGAAGGTATACCCAATAGATTTTTGGTATCCTATGAAGACGCACTTCTCCGCTTTGGGTTCGAGCTTATCAGGCTGAAGCTTTTTGACATAAGTGTTGCATCCCCAAACTTTTAAGAAACGATAGCTTAGGTTTCTTGCCAAACCACAGTTCATAAGGTGTCATCTCAACGGGTTTAGACGGTGCCATATTTAACGTGAATGCGGCTGTCTTTAATGCATAATTCCAAAATGATAGTGGTAAATCGGTAAGAGACATCATAGAATGCACCATATCCAATAAAGTACGGTTTACGATGTTCGGACACACCATTACGCTGTGGTGTTCCAGGTGGCGTGAGTTGTTAAACAATTCCACATTGTTTTAAATGAAGGCCAAACTCGTAACTCAAATATTCGCCTTCACGATCAGATTGTAGAAACTTTATTTTCTTGTTACGATGATTCTCCACTTCACTATGAAATTCTTTGAACTAGTCAAAATGTTTTAGACTTGTGTTTCATCAAGTAGATATACCCATATCTGCTCAAATCATCTATGAAGGTCAGAAAATAATGATACCGGCTGCGTGCCTCAACACTCATTGGACCACCTACATCGATATGTATTATTTCCAATAAGTCATGGGATCGCTCCATTGTTTTGAAGAACATAGTTTTAGTCATCTTGCCCATAAGGCATGGTTCGCAAGTATCAAATGATTCATAATCAAGTGTTTCGAAATATCCATCCGCATGGAGTTTCTTCATGCGCTTTACATCAATATGACCTAAACGGCAGTGCCACAAGTATGTTGCACTATCATCATCAAGTTTGTATATTTTGGCATCAATATTATGAATATGTGTATCACTATGATTGAGATTCAATAAACCATTCACATTGGGTGTATGACCACAGAAGGTTTTATTCATGTAAACAGAACAACAATTATTCTCTAACTTAAATGAATAAACATATTGCAATAAACATGATCCAATCATATTCATGCTCAACACAAACACCAAAAACATTTATTTAGATTCAACATTAATCCCGAAGGTAGAGGGAGTGTGCGATGGTGATCGTATCAACCTTGGAATTATTTCCAACACACATCATCACCTCACCCTTAACTAGTCTTTGTTTATTCTGCCACTCATGTTTCAAGTTACTAATCTTAGCAACTGAACGAATATCAAATACCCAGGGGATACTATGAATACTAGTAAGGTACACATCAATAACATGTATATCAAATATACCTTTGTTCACTTAGCCATCCTTCTTATCTGCCAAGTATTTGTGGCAGTTCCGCTTCAAGTGACCATTCCCTTTGCAATAGAAGCACTCAGTTTCAGGCTTGGGTCAAGCTTTCGGCTTCTTCCCGGGAGTGGCAACTTGTTTGGCATTCTTCTTGAACTTCCCTTTTTCCCTTGCCCTTTTTCTTGAAACTAGTTGTTTTGTTAACCATCAACACTTGACGCTCTTTCTTGATTTCTACCTTCACCGATTCCAGCATCGCGAAGAGCTTGGGAACCGTTTTTGTCATCCCTTGCATATCATAGTTCATCACGAAGTTCTAGTAGCTTGGTGATAGTGACTAGAGAATTCTGTCAATCACTATCTTATCTGGAAGATTACTTGATTCAAGCGATTGTGGTACCCAGACATTCCGAGTTCATGCTCACTGGCTGAGCTATACTCCTCCATCTTGTAGGCAACGTACTTGTCAGAGGTCTCATACCTCTCGACACGGGCATGAATCTGAAATACCAATTTTCAGCTTTTGGAACATCTCATATACTCTATGGCGTTCAAAATGTTTTTGAAGTCCTGGCTCTAAGCCGTAAAGCATGGTGCACTAAACTATCAAGTAGTCATCATATCGAGCTTGCAAAACATTCATAACGTCTGCATCTGCTCCTGCAACAGGCTTGTCACCTAGCGGTGCATCAAGGACATAATTCTCCTGTGCAACAATGAGGATAATCCTCAGATCACGGACCTAGTCCGCATCATTGCTACTATAATCTTTCAACTTAGTTTTCTCTAGGAACATATAAAAAATATAGAGGGGCTATATCACGAGCTATTGATCTACAACATATATATATATATATATATGCAAAACTATCAAGACTAAGTTCATGATAAATTAATTCCAATTAATCAAATTACTAAAGAACTCCCACTTAAATAGACATCCCTCAAGTCATCTAAGTGATACGTGATCCAAATCAACTAACCCATGTTCGATCATCACATGAGATGGGGTAGTCATCAATGGTGAACATCTCTATGTTGATCCTATCTACTATATGATTCATGTTCGACCTTTCGGTCTCCAGTGTTCCGAGGCCAAGTCTGTACATGCCAGGCTCGTCATGTTTAACCCAAGTATTCTGCATGTGCAAAACTTCCTTGCACCCGTTGTATGTGAACGTAGAGTCTATCACACCCGATCATCACGTGGTGTCTCAACACAACAAACTGTAGCAATGGTGCATACTTAGGGAGAACACTTTTACCTTGAAATTTAGTGAAGGGATCATCTTATAATGCTACCGTTGTACTAAGCAAAATAAGATGCATAAAAGATAAACATCACATGTAATCAAAATATGTGACATGATATGGCCATCATCATCTTGTGCTTTTGATCTTCATCTCCAATTCATCGTCATGATCTCCATCGTCACCGGCTTGACACCTTGATCTCCATCGTAGCATCGTGGTCATCTCGCCAACTATTGCTTCTCCAACTATTGCTAACTCATAGCAATAAAGTAAATCAATTACATGGCGTATGCATTTCCACTACTGCAGGATGCTGCTAACGCGACACTACGATCAGAGACCCTTTGACGAAACTATGTGTGATGCATTAATAAAAAACGGGGATGTAAAAAAACCATCAAAAAAGTTGCAAAACATTTGTGATGGAGGATGCATAAAACACGGTTCAGATTTTAGTTGCGTGTGCAATGCTGGGCACACGGTTAACCAGTTCGTACTGTTTGCGATGAGGCATAACAACAGAAACGGGTAGCCATATCAATGTGTGTGCGATATACGACATACAATTTGCTCCGATGAACCGTTTGCTATTAGGGAGTGTAACATAAACGGTTAGCCAGATCAAGGTGTGTGTGATATAGGGCATACGGTTCACTCGGACGAACCGTTTTCGATTAGCGAATGCAATAGAAATGGTTCAACTTAACAAGATGTGTGTGATACATGGCAAATAGCCGACTCAGATGAACTGTTTGTGATGAGAATTTACAACACAGACGGTTAATACATTTAGTTCGTGTGCAATTCTGTGTGTACAAAAAACTTTGAAAAATGTAAACTAGTTGCTTGCGGTGGCTAGGAGTATCACACACGATGCGTCTGCGAGTACTCGCGTGCGATGATTAGTAAGTTATACATGCATTTCCTTATGTTAACACTTGCGTGATAAATAACACGTGGCACCGGATACGGTATTCGGGTTGTTTGTGTGCTCCACTTAGTCTTCCCGCGCTCCAGCGAATGCTTCCCATGCTCCACATGGGTGAATTATGAAATCCACGCCTATTCCCTCACCGGTTTCCCTCCACCAGCTAACGGCTTGCTGCATATAACCAGGCGGCAACGCACTGCCGCGACACTCTGCGAAGATCTAGTTCTCACCCATCTACCATTAGTTATTTGAAGCATGCCAGGCAACGACCAAAGCTTCGACGTCGACGCCTACCTGCGTTACACCTTCGGCGAGGAGAACGAGCCGGAGCAGGTCGGGGAGCAAGAGCTTCATCGGTCGGTGCAGGCACCATGGCCCATCGGCAGCGATATCGGCGTCACAGTCCTTGGGAGCACAATTGACATATTGCAGAGGAGGTGTGATGAGCAGTTTGCCATCCACCGTGCAAAACATCCAGAGCTGCTCGGTGGCATGATCGACGACCCACCCGAAGAACCGCCGTCACCAGTGCTCATCGAGAGCCTGATGCCCCGCAAGGAATGGGCAGAGGACCTCTGCGATTTAGTCAAGACAAAGGCAGCCTGCAGCTTCATCATTGCCCGCGGCGGCCGTGTCAACCTCGATCCCGATGATGTGGTGGCCAGGCTCGAGCGCATCCTTGGCGGAGTTGACGTCCCCGACGAAGTAGAACATCACGAACATGATATCTTGAGGATGTAGGTGATCAACAGAATTTTCTACCAGGCCAGAGACATGGAAATGGAGCGTTCCGCGGAGTTTTCATGTGCGCGATTGCATGCTGTCAAGCTCTTCTAGAAGAGGCCTAGCAGCCCCAAGAGCCTCACAGCGCCAGCAGCTCCGTAGGCGGAGGCCGGTCAAGACACTAAGAGTGAACGACTGCAAGGGTGCTATGCTGATCATGGAGTCCGAGAAGACCATCGTCCGAAGGCTGCCAGCTCAGCCTTTTAGCTTATATTTTATTATAATTGTATGCATATGTAGGTCATGAGTGTTCTGGGCCTTCCCGCATTTGGCATTTTAAATTATCCTGAATATGTAAGACAATTATTAATAATTATTAACCGTTGCCATTGTAACTTTGCCTCAACGGCGAGCAGAGCGCGCGCAGGGACGCCAGAGCGGAGCGCGCCATGGCCGCCTGAACGGCGAGCAACCACGTGGTTTCGTGTCACATTGCTGATTACAACGTAATAAGTAATTGCAAATCTGTTCACACCTATCAAACTAATATGTGTCCACATTTAGCACCGAGCTATAAAAACTACCCACTCGAAAATTACTTCACAGTTCCTCTCCTCATCACCCACAAAACTGGTTTTTTCTGTCAAGTCGTTCTGCCATGATCGGTAGGAGGAGTTTAGGGCGGACATATAACCAGGCAGCAAAGACCAAGGACGTGGAAGCACTAGAGAGGTCCCGCTGCAAAGCCGCAGCCATAGCATAGATGTCTGGGCGCGCCGCGGAGCCCTCGAACGAGATCTCACGGTCACGCAAGGGCTCTCACAAGCGCATTCGCGGCGTCGGCCATCACGACAAGCCGGCATTCCTGAAGTCCTTCACCGGCGATGACGACATTCTCGCTGGCATCACTATGCAGCAGGAGCTAGTCGACGGCTTGATGAAGCTGCTCAAGATCAGTGATGCCTCGGTTGACAAGGCGACCGGCCTCATCGAGCAACTCATGGGTGACAATGCGAAGCTCCTCAAGTTGGTCCCCGAGAAGGAGGAGGAGGCCGCCAGCTAGAAGATGTTGCATGAGCAGAGCAGTGCCTCAGAGATGACGCTGAAAGCGGTCATCGAGGAACTGATGGGTGGCTTAAGGAAGCTTCGGATCGAGCGTGAGGAGGAGGTGGAGGAATCCGTGGCTGCTTTCAAGCAAAGTCGTGAGGAATTGAAGAAGGAGCTGGAGGATTTCGCCGCCCAGCGATCCATCGACGAGTAGAGACAGTAGCAACCCAGATCATTGTCTGCAATTTCCTTCTTCTCTTGCCCCTGTGTCTTTCGGGCTTTGCCACGTGTGGCATTTTAAATTATCTGGAATATGTAAGACAATTATTATCTGCGCCATTGTAAATTTGTCGTCGTATTATCCGTTGCCATTTTATTTGTGGTTGTATTATCCATTGCCCTATGTGGCAATTTAAATTAGGGCGGAATACGAGTTGAAAACACGAACAAAGAAAATGCTTCCATGGGATCACAAGAAAACACCCTCCGTCTAGGTGCTTTAATTAATCCACTAATGGAGAAGTTGTGAGCGAGGCGGGCGGCGGCTGGTGCATGGAGGTCAAAGAGCTCGCTTCCCGGTGAGCATGGGCAGCCTTGCTGTTCACACGTGTCCCGTCAAGCCTGCGAGGTGGATAGGATGCATGCGTCCCGTCGAGCCTACGCAACAGACTGCTCGCACGCGTCCCGTCGAGCCTGCACGGCGGACTTCTCGTGCTCGTCCCGTCTAATCAAACAGCTGCACGCACGCCACTGAGTATGGTTAAATTTCGACACGATTAATATAATACAACCATTTGCGATATTATTGTGTCAGTTTTTTGTTTCAAAAAGGACTTCGTTGGCTACTAATGTGTGCGCCTCTTCTCAAACTGGATGATTTTTTTACCACAACATATATGTGCCATGTCATGAAACCATGACAAGTTTCATGTTTTTAGGTGACTTTTTGATTTACTCGGATTTAAAAACCGAGATTCTCAATGTTTCAGGACGACGACAAGTTTGTAATTCATTATCATTCCTTAAACAAGACCTAAACATGCACCCAATGACACATGTATGATTTCCCACCCATTTTGCTTCACTGAAGCATGTGGTTGTAGTTCAAATTTGAATTATGGACTACATTAAATGCATAGAAAACTTAGTAATTAGTAATATATATATATAATGGCCAAACGAACCCTGAACAGTTTCAAATTTCAGCCCGACACTCCCGTTATTCTATGTTGCCTGTAGGAAACAAAGTTCAAGGCGAGAAGAGGCAGCGATTATCATTTCGCCCATAAGAGGGGCATGTTTCCCTACCGGAACCACGAGGGTTGCGACAGGCTCCGGTTTGTAAAAGGCTTGTAATATAGCTTCGCCCAAATTGGACAATTATATGTACCATGTAGTGACACCATGCCAAGTTTCATGATTTCCTGGTGAGTTTTGGATTTACAGAGATTTAAAAACCGAGATTCGCAATGTTTGTGGCCAAGCTAGGATGGCGAGATGGTTAAATTCGTTCTCATTCGTTCCATGGGACCTAAACATGCACCCCAAGGAAACATGTACATTTTTTCTAGCCATTTTGGTGCACTGGAGCATGTATTTGTAGTTCAGATTTGAATTATGGACATTAAATGCCTAGAAAACTCAATTAATGAATAAAAAAGGTCAAACAAACCCTAAATAATTTCAAAGTTCAGCGCGAATCTCCAGTTGTTCCGTGTCGCATGAAATAGAAAATACAAGGCTAGAAGAGAGAGTGATTATCGTTTGGCCCACAAGGGGACACATTTCCCTATCGAAACCACGAGGGTTCTTGCGACAGGCTCCGGTTTGTAAGAGGTTTGTAATAAAGCTTGGCCCAAATTGGCAATGTTTTTACCACAACATATATGTGCCATGACGTGACACCATGCCACCTTTGATGACTTCTTGGCGAGTTTAGGATTTATGGGGACTTAAAAACCGAGATTCAAAATGTTTGAGGACGAGCCAGGACACCGGTACGGTTGTAATTCGTTCCCATTCCTGGCATGAGACCTAAACATGCACCCAAGGACACATGTATAATTTTTCTAACCATTTTGGTGAACTGGAGCATGTATTTGTAGTTCAGATTTGAATTATGGACATTAAATGCCGGAAACTCAATTAGTGTATAGAAAGGCCAAATGAACCCTGAATAAGTTTAAATTTCAGCACGGATATCATGTCGTTCCATGCTTCCCATGGAAGAAAATACAAGGCGAAAAGAGGCAGTGATTATGTTTCGCCCACAAGGGGAACACGTTTCCCTATCAGAACCACGAGGCTTCTTTGAGAGAAGCTCCAGTTTTTGTAAGAGGTTTGTAATAAAGCTTGGCCCAAATTGGACAATGTTTTTACCACAACATATATGTGCCATGACGTGACACCATGCCACCTTTGATGACTTTTTGGCGAGTTTAGGATTTATGGGGACTTAAAAACCGAGATTCAAAATGTTTGAGGACGAGCCATGCCACCTGTACGATTGTAATTCGTTCCCATTCCTGGCATGGGACCTAAACATGCACCCAAGGACACATGTATAATTTTTCTAGCCATTTTGGTGAACTAGAGCATGTATTTGTAGTTCAGATTTGAATTATGGACATTAAATGCCTAGGAAACTCAATTAGGGTATAAAAAGGCCAAACGGACCCTGAATAAGTTTAAATTTCAGCACGGATATCCTATCGTTCCATGTTGCCCGTAGAAGAAAATGCAAGGCGAAAAGAGGCAGTGATTATATTTCATCCACAAGGGGGACACGTTTCCCTATAGGAACCAGGAGGTTTCTTTGAGAGAAGCTCCGGTTTGTAAGAGGCTTGTAATAAAACTTGCGCCACAATGGACGAAAAAAATTCCTCGACATATAAGTGCCATGTTGTCACACCATGGCCGGTTTCATGATTTTTGGCTTAGTTTTGGATTTACGAGGATTTAAAAACCGAGATTCTTCTCACGAAATGTTTTCAAATAGCACACGGTTCACTCACGAAAGCCGATATTCAATGAAAACTTCGTGGAAACCATATTTTAAAGTTTCATAAAAATCTAAAAAATGTGGGATGTTAAGAAGGTGATGTTTTATTGCGACACAAAATTTCAAGTTGAAAAACATTACGAGATGTGAGCAATGAAAAAGACAAATTCAGCCCTAAATAGTGACATTATTATTCGGCACTATTTAGTGCCGATTTTTTCTTTTTCATAGCTCACATCTCGTAATGTGTTTCAACTTGAAATTTTTTGTGGCAATAAAACATCATCCTCTTAACATCCCGCATTTTTTCAATTTTTTTTGAAACTTCAAAACATCTTTTTCTTGTGGTTTTCACCGGTTTCCACCGAATGTTGGTTTCCGTATGATATTCCCCCCGCTGCGTGCGCGATCTGAGTCGTGCGTTCTGACTGGCTAGAACCCAAACCCCACGGATCATACGTGTGCACTGTTGGATGCTCCCAGATCGAACGACAACCTTGATCCCTTTTGACAGCACATGTAGTACATGGGTAAGCACTATGCGCATGCGTCGTGTAGTTCATGCTTCTTTCTCTACTAGGTTTTCATTCAAAACAGGCTACCTTTTCTCGCCACTCCTCTCATCGGTTTCCTGCCTCTTCTCCCAGATGTGCATGATGTATATGTTTGTTTAATTCTTACAGTTCATCTCATCCAAAATCAATTAGTTTTATAAAAAATATATATTTTAAGATTCATGGAATTGTGCATTGTAAAGGTAAAAACAAAAAGTGACAATTCATTTAGAAAAAAGTTTGGGCAATTAAGATATGGAAGATTCTAGAGAACGAACGAGAAGTGCTTGTGTTTTGAGGTTTGTGCATTATGCTTAAGTTCAACCATGGAGTCCTCTAGATTGTACATGCACTACAAAAAAATACACTTCCGTGATGATACGTGTTTGTCACAGTAGGTCACATTTTCTGTCATGCATGTACATCCATGACAAATTTATGACAGAATCAAGATAGTCATACCTGTGCTGTCGTAGAAGTGTTCCATGACATTACCAAAATTATCATCACGGAAGTGTCCACTTCCATGATGATAAATCGGGCGTCATGGAAGTGCTTTTGTCAAGGGTGACCGACATGTGACATCCATCGTAACGGGTCACCGTTAAGCTATCGGGTCCGGTTTTGGATCCGATAACCCGCTAACAGCCTGGACCAATGACGATTTTCCACGTGTAAAATTCTCATTGGCCGGAGGAAACATGCGTTGGCTCACCATTGGGATAGATGTCATCCATTCATTGGACATGAGGCGCCTATGATATGTCGACACGTGGCACGACCCAACAGAGGCCCATTCCGGTGAAAAGCCCGGCCCGTTTGACTTGGTCCAAAGGTGACGGGCCAGCCCACGGAAAGCATGTTAATAGCCTGTTCGTATATAGCCCATTTACGGCCCGCTAACTCACGACCCATTACGGCCTATCGGAATTAAGCCTAGTAGCTTCATATGGGCCGTCCAATATGATTCCTGCCCGTTGTAACTTCCGGCCCATGTATGGCCCATGATGTCTTTCGGCCCATACGAGGCCATTTGTAACTCTTGGCCCATTAACGGCCCGTGGTGAATCTGGCCTGCGATGAACAGTGTACCCCTTTATACCCATTAACGACCCATTATACCATTGGGCCGTTTCCAACCCGTGTTATCTTTCATCCTTCTCAGGGCCCATTTATTCTTGGGCTCATTTCCAGCATTTGGTTACTTACGGCCTGTCATTGGCCTTTTCTGCTTGTGGGACAAATTCAGCCCGCAGTTACAATTGGCCCGTTTGGGGCAAGTTAATTCGTTGGCCCGTTTTCATAACGTCATCAAATACGGCCGATTAACGACGACGTGTGTATTGCCGGCCCATGAACAGACGATTCCAAATCTAGCCCATTTACGGCCCATAATGCGGTATGTTATTGGCCCATGTTTGGCCTATCTATCATATGACACGTAGAAGGCCCATTGATGCTACGGCCCATAGAAGGCCCATTGATGCTACGACCCCTAGAAGGCCCATTCTTTCTACGTCCCTAAGAAGGTCCATTGTTTCTACGGCCCGTAGGAGGCCCATGGCAACTACAGTAAATATGTAGCCCATGATTATTGTGGCCTAGTTTTAAAAAATAGGTTATTGCAGCCACTAGCAAACCGCGGAAAAAGAACTGCACTGACTACAATCAAACAAATAAACAAGACAACAAGGAAATAAATAAGCAAGCAACTTACGCTAGGCTATCACGGCTATTACACATATTACATCCACTGGGCATCAAAGTTCGCCACCAGTGCAAATATAGGGAACAAAGCAGCATATCATATACACTGGTTGTCAAAGTTGGTGACCAGTGCAAATAAACGCCACAACAAAACAAGTCCAGAACTGAAACCACTTCAGAAGAGCTCAAGAAACAATATCCTGGGTACCCATAATGCTGGCAAGATGCTTAGCAAGCTTATTAACTTTCTCTTGTTTGGCGCTTAAATCCTCCAGCACTTGCTGCTGCACCAGAAAGTATGCATCTGAATTCTGCAGGGACTTCCTCAGTCCTTCGGCTTCTTGCCGCAACACAACTGACTATTGCCTTTCAGCTTGTAGCTGAGACTGAAGAAGCTAAAGTGATTCAGGCAGTGAGGTCGGAGAGCTTGTGCCAGCGGTACTGGCCAGTAACTCGAACACTACATCAACGCAGGACTGTGGGGTTTTCTCACTATCTACAAGATCGTTTTTATCAGCTTTCTTGGAGACCTATAGGGTTGTCTCACTATCTTTAACCTTATCCGCATTACTTTCTCTACCATTTCATAGTGGGGTGCTCTTCTTCAATATTCTATTCGCATACTACAAGAGAAACAAGCAGACACATCCCAGGTTTAGCATGTAGTATACCAAACTCATTTTGGTAAACTTGTTCATTAGTAAGGTGGATAGGATAAAAGTATGAAACAAACATATATCTATGTACTATGGTCACTGTATTGTCCATATCATTCTATTTTATGTTGCCAAATCAAGATAGAGACATAGTTCAACTCATATATTTTTAAGACACAGCAGCATAGACAGAATATAAGTGTGATAAACTACACAGCATTGGCAACACTTGTAATGTGCATCACATGAGAACATAACTGCTTATACAACTGAAACTAAAATCAACATAGAGCAAGAAGTTAGAACGACAATCCAGTTAAAGAAATAGGTTTAAAACATACTTGTTGCGCCATTGGAGTTTCAATTGGATCCTTCAAATTCGAAAGTAGTTGGTATGAGTAAATACAATGATGCAACAGCAAAGGAGTATGGACCATAGCTATGGAATCTGACATGAGAACAGTTGCTCTTCGGCTTGAAACATGGAGTTTGGGTTCGCTGTGGTGGTCTTCGTGCTTTGGGCACTGCAGTTGCTTTACAAACTGCTCGTGCGGGGGTACTCTATGGTGGACATGGTGCTTTGTCAACTAGAAGTGAGTTAGTATCCGCTGGGGTTGGGGTTAGATGGGTTGTAGCTGGTTCTCTGCCCAACGATGTAAGTGTGCAATCTAGAAGAGTGTCGATTATGTGTGGCGGGGCATGTTTGTGGGCCAGTACAACCATGGTTCTATCTGCATCGATGGGTAGCACCGTCTTTTGTGAAGAACGGGTTTTTGCTCCCTTAGATACTGCCATCACCCCCTCCAATTCAAATGGCTGATAAACAAGAAAAGAAATTGAACGTACAAACATTGTATGATAGATAGATGTGGTAATTCACATATATGTTGTCTAACCAAACAGGATAGCATGACACAATTTCACATATATGATGCATAACTAAACAGGATAGCATGACACAGTTTCAGATATATGATGGATAACTTAACATGATATAATGGCATAATTCAACATATGATGAGTATCTAAACATGATGACATGATAAAACTAGATGATGTCTTTCTAAAATAGGTTGGGATGAAATAATTCACATAAATGTTGTCTAAGTATACAGGATTGTCGGTGTTCTGGGTACGGGGGTCCCCAGACTTGCCTGCCTGCGGCCTGCGGCGTGGCTCAAGTGGGGGCCCAGCGCGGCCCATCATCATCAACTCAAGCTCAAGACCCTCGCGAGGGGCCAAGCCTCGTGGGGCGGACGACCGGAAGCTTACTCAAAGGCAGCCTCTTCAGGAAGGCTCGTGAGGAGGTGGAGAGATCAAGGCAGGGGTACCTCGTGAGGAACCCGTGACGCAAGCCATGACGATCGAGACCAGGCGGGCGCCGGCCTGCGCAGTGTCCTTGTTTCCTCTTTGGTGCAAAGGGGGCAAGCACATGCAAAGGAATCAAGCAAAGGTTACCATTCCGGTGCAACGAGACCAAGACCAGCAGAGCGGCAGGACGGAGGTCACCGTGGAGCCCAAGACGGCGTCATCGCCAGTACTTTTGGCAGCCGAAGACCACCTTTGGTCAGGATAACTTGTACCAGATGATCGCCTTCAAAATGGCCAATTGTTGGCGCCCTTCTCGCTCATTATTTTGGGAGAGGCCCAGGGCCTCTATAAATAGGGCTAGCAACCAACATGAGCTAGAAATCTGGTAGAGCCCTAGCAGAGAGAGAGAGAGGCGACTGAACTCACCCTAGCAGTTCATCGCACCAGCTCAAGAACACCTCTCGCGAGGCTGTTCTCCCTTTGTACTATTCATCATCAGCCCCTGAGGCAATCCACCACGCCACACACTGGAGTAGGGTATTACACCACAACGGTGGCCCAAACCAGTATAAACCTCGTGTCCCTCGTGTTGTTCGTTGTTTCCAGCTTAGATCACGCAAGGAGATTGGACGTAGATCGGTAGGGGAGAGATCTCCGCGCACACCCCAGTGTTCGAACCTCAAGGATCTGCCGGAACCCGAAATCTGACAAGGATGGCATGCTATAATTGACATAATTGATTCATATACTAAGCAGCTGGCACTCACATGTATGATCTCTAAACTAAGCAGATGGAATTCAATATTGTGCATATGATGTCTAAATTAAGCAATGCAAGACACCATATGCATGATATGAGAAATATAAACATTGCAACTTAGAGCATACACCTCAGGTGGGATATAGGACTGGTCATCTGTCTCTGAATCCTCCTCTGAGGAGCTCCCTGTAACCATCGAGATGTATGCTTGAACAAGTACCATTGCCTGCTCTAAAGACCTTATTTTCACTCCTGATTTTTCCATAACCGGCTCAAATGGCTGATACACATGAAGAGTAGTTCAATATACACGGATTGTCGACAAATGGAATACGTAATGAAAAAAATGATGGCATGAGATAATTCACATATATGATGCCTGGCTACATGGCGGTGCATAATTCACATATATGATAACTGGCTGAAAAACTTGGCATTGCATAATTCACATATCTGATATAGAAAGCAAACAGGAGGCATTCACACAAAGCATGTCTAATCTAAGCAGATGACATGGCAATGCAAGACACCATATGCATGATATGAGCAATATAACCTTGCCAAGTTAGATCATGCACCTCGAGGGGGGGGGGGATACGACTGGTCATCTGTCTCTGGATCCTCCTCTAAGGAGCTATCTGTAACCAGCAAGAAATCTGCATCGGCAGGTAGCACTGACTTCTCAGAAGACCTTGTTTTCACTCCAGATTTTCCCATGACCGACTCAAATGGCTGATGCACAGGAAGAGTAGATGAATGTATAAACATTGTTAACAAATGGAATACATTATGAAAAAATGGCACGATACAATTCACATACACGATGACTGGCTAAACAGGATGGCATTGCATGATTCACGTATATGATGCCTGGCTAAAGAAGATGGCACTGCATAATTCCCATATACTCCCTCCGTTCCTAAATATTTGTCTTCTTAGAGATTTCAAATGGACTACTACATACGGATGTATATAGACATATTTTAGAGTGTAGATTCACTCATTTTGCTCCGTATGTAGTCACTTGTTGAAATCTCTAAAAAGACAAATATTTAGGAACGGTGGGAGTATGATATAGAAACCAAACATGTGGCATTCACACAAAGCAAATCTAGACTAAGCTGATGACATATAAGATGAATAATGTAAGCAATGCGAGGCGCCATATGCATGATATGACCAACATCAGCATGCCAGGTTAGAGCAAACACCTCAGGTGGTAAATAGGAGTGGCTGGCTCCCTCTGAATCCCCATCTGAACAGTTATCTTCCTCTGGAATACAATCTGGAATGACAGGAGGGGGGGGGGCACTTCGGCCACCATGGAGCGGCGTCTGCATGACATTGTATTCCCGCGCAACGGTCTTCTCTTTTTCTCTACATGTTCAGTACGATTGTGTACAATAACTGACATGCATAATAAAAAATTAGTTACATTTTGTAAGGCCTAAGGGGTGCATGCAGAAATCAAGACTGATGGTAGCAAACGAGTGGATAGATCCAAAACTAATGATACCAGGTAGATTATAGCTTCAGTTTAAAAAGATAGACAATGGATCATCTACTATTTGTTGCCCACCCAACATGAACCACATAGAAGACCCCAGATGAACCAGATAGCAAACAAATACTATTCGTTGCTTCCTCGATATGAGACCCACGGGCATTTTAAGACTCAAGTTTTAACGAAGTAGCAGGTAATAGTAACCGATGTATAATGTAAGAAAACACGAAAGACTGCGACCTCTCTTCCGGAACTGTGTAGTCCTCAGGTTCATCTGCTTAGTCGATCATGGTAATGCAGTTGGCGTGGCTACCACCAACATGGAAGATGATCTGAGGCGGCGAAAGAAAGTTTGCAGGGGGAATCTCTGCTGCAGTGAACGCTTCTTTTGATGGTGCACCTCAGGTGGGGTGGATGACGGCACGACAGGAGCAGGACATAACACACAGAGTTTTCTTTTACGCCTATCTGAAAATGAAGTAAATCTGCAAGGGCTCATTAGAATTGGAGGATTCTATAAACAGAGGGACAGGAAAAACATAGGAATAGGATAGGAATGCACGTGCAAAACAGAGCATTTGGAAACATAGGATTTCTGCGAACCTCGATGTTTGGTTCACATGAATTGGAAGAACACATGAATGGAGAAACATGGTCAAATTAAAGTCAAACCACATGAAAATGAAAAAAAAGAATCTTATTATGACAGTAATGCAATTAGTCCCGTTCTTCATGCATATTAATTTGAAAAGGACGTCCAACCGGATACTAAAATTCCTACCATTTTTCTTTGAAAGAGACACCAAAGGAAAAAATCTTGCAGTTTTGTTTTGCTCCACTCCTAACCAAATGCATGAATAGTAGTACCATAGTAGTTCCATAGCAAAGGATCCATGTGGGATCGACATGAATGCAGAGTAACAAAGTGATGCAACGAGTGTACAACCTCTTTGGCATAGCCTTGTCGACCTTAGCATCATTGGGTTGGATGTGGAGGATTGTGATGCTGGTGTGACTGTCGGGGGCGGGGAAGAAGATCTGAGGCCTCTGGAAATGGCGCCGAGGGTACTGCTCCGCTGTGATGGACGGTTCCGTCGTTGGAGCAGCTCTGGTGAGGTGTACGGCGGCGAGGCTGAAGCAGGACAAGACAAACAACGTTAATCTGAACTGGGACTCTAATATCATCTGCAATAGATGATGTAAAATACATCACCAAAAGTGCTAGATGTAAAATGCATCAGCCGCACCACCAAAAAGTGGGACTCTAATATCATCTGCAATAGATGCTGTAAATACTGTTTACTCTAAACTTAACTGAAGAAACTGAACTTTACAGTCGAAACTGGATTTTACTGTCGAAACTGATTGAACTAGTAGAAAAGCATTGCAATAGATGTTTAGGGCGTTCGAGCACTAGTAGTAGAGACGCAGTGATCTAAATCAGTAGACGCTCGAGCAGGGAACGCACTAGCAGAGAGCAAGTCGTGCAACAGAACTGCGACCGAGTGCTAAAGCAGCAACTCCTGTAGCTGCCGGAGGTCGTGCAGCAACAGCAGCGTGAGCGAGAGCAAGACCAGAGCAGCAGCACAAACAAGAGCAAGAGCGAAGCAACAGCGTGACCGACAACAATATCAGAGCAGAGTAGCAGCACACACAGAAGCAAGAGCAGTGCAGTAGCGCAATCGACGGCAAGAACAGAGCCACAGCGCGAGCGAGAGCCGGAGCAGCTGCAGCTAGTGTTGGCGTGGAAGTCGCCGCCGAGGAAGCAATGAAATGGGGGAGAGACGCTGCGGATGAAGTGGCCGGCGACGGCACCATCGATGGAGACCCGCCATGGCTGCTCGAGCAGCCTCATAAACTGCATTTTGTAACTGTTCCTCCACAGTTTTCAAACCTAAGGGTGGATCAAAAGGCACCGGTATTCTCTAATCTAACTTGAATTCAGATCAATAATCAAGGGGCACAAGAAGAAGGCAAGAGCGCGGTTCTGGCTAAAACCAACTCTGCGAGGAAAGCAGAACTCAGCGGTGACTGATCCGCTCGAACCACACTACTTACGAGCACCGGCAGCCCCTTGAGATCGAATAAAAGATAAAATGCAGCGGTGAGTGCAGAACCTCCTTGGTGGCGCCGAGTTGGCCTCGGCTTCATCGGAAGAATTGGTGAGGGTGCTGCGGTTCTGGTGGGGCAGGTCAAGACGATGCTGTGGGGATGGAGGTGGCACGATAGACGAGGCAAACATCGGGGCAACTCCTTGGAGGTGGAGGACGGGGCGGCTGATCCGACGGGACGACGAGATCGATGACGGATCCTCATCCGGTGCGGCGGATGAGGGACGGTAAGCTGTTCCTGTGGACGGCGTCGTCGGGGAAGAGTCTCCGGCTGGGCGGCAGTCGGGAGGCCGACCGAGGAGCATGGGGTTTCATGGGTTTTGGCAGCCTCGGTGTATGAATGGGGGGACGAAGGGGAAGGTAGGGGAGCCATGGCTTAGGGACGCACTTGTCCGAAATGTAGGGTAAGTTACCAACATACCCCCACCGGTTTTGACACCGCGACGTCGAACCGACATTTCTGGCTGAGGGGTAGAAGGGGGATTTCGCGTGTCTGGGCTGCAGGACCGATTTCGGATGAGGAGGGAGTTTTCGCGTGTGTAGAAATTTCGGGATAACAAGGCGCGGCACGGGTTGAAGAGGCGGGAGTTTCAAAGCAGATGAGAGAAAAGATACTCGAGCTTGAAAATTTCAGGATAACAAGGCGCAGATTCCTTGTTCGGCAGAACAAACTTAACATGTACAAGAAACAATTCATACAAGACACAAGAGAGTCATGTCACCTTTTACTATATTGCTATAAATGTCATTGAAAAAACTACAAGAAAAATGTAAAAAAATCAGGAGAACAAGATTACCCTGTACAGTACCAAATCAATTCACACTTCCCTCAACAACAACAAAAAAACAAATCGATTCCCACCAAAAGAAAGAGTCATGTACCTTCTTATATGATTACAAATGCCAGAATCTTGAATTTTAATGTTTGAATCCACGTTATGTTGAATTCGAATATATCGTTAAGTGACCTTGCGGTTTATAATGGATGTAGTCCTACATTTTGATCTTCCATCATATATGAATATTTTACTCCACCCTATGAACATATATATTTTCGTCTACTGCTACCTCTTGAGCATGCTTTGGTTTTCCCTTGAAGAGGAAAGGGTGATGCAACAAAGTAGCGTAAGTATTTCCCTCAGTTTTTGAGAACCAAGGTATCAATCCAGTAGGAGACTACACGCAAATCGCCTAGTACCTGCACAAACAAATAAGAACCTTGCAACCAACGCGATAAAGGGGTTGTCAATCCATTCATGACCACTTGCAAAAGTGAGATCTGATAAAGATAATAAGATAAATATTTTTGGTATTTTTGTTGTATAGATTGGAAAATAAAGATTGCAAAATAAACAACGATAGAAATGGCTAGTTGATGGGAAACTAATATGATGTAAAGTATACCCGGGGCCCATAGGTTTCACTAGTGGCTTCTCTCAAGATAGCATATATTACGGTGGGTGAACAAATTACTGCTGAGCAATTGATAGAAAAGCACATAGTTATGATGATATCTAGGCATGATCATAAACATAGGCATCACGTCTGTATCAAGTAGACCGAAACGATTCTGCATCTACTACTATTACTCCACACATTGACCGCTATCCAGCATGCATATAGAGTATTAAGTTCATAAGAACAAAGTAACACATTAGGCAAGATGACATGATGTAGAGGGATAAACTCAAGCAATATGATATAAACCCCATCTTTTTATCCTTGATGGAAACAATAGAATACGTGCCTTGCTGCCCCTGCTTTCACTGGGAAGGGACACTGCAAGATTAACCCAAAGCTAAGCACTTCTCCCATTGCAAGAAAGATCAATCTAGTAGGCCAAACCGAGGGAGTCCTGGACTAAGGGGTCCTCGGGCGTCCGGCCTGTTATCCATGGGCCGGACTGATGGGCTGTGAAGACATGAAGGCCGAAGACTGCACCATGTCCGGATTGGACTCTACTTGGCGTGGAAGGCAAGATTGGTGACCGAAGATTCCTTCTTATGTAACCGACTCCATGTAAACCCTAGATCCCCTCGGTGTCTATATAAACCAAAGGGGGTAGTCCGGAAAGGACACCACATATACTCATTATCATACCCACATAGGCTAGACTTCTAGGGTTTAGCCATTCTGATCTCATGGTAGATCCACTCTTGTAACACTCATATTCATCAATATCAATCAAGCAGGACATAGGGTTTTACCTCCATAGAGAGGGCCCGAACCTGGGTAAACATTGTGTCCCCCGTCTCCTGTTACCATCGATCCTAGACGCACAGTTCGGGACCCCTACCTGAGATCCGCCGGTTTTGACACCGACATTGGTGCTTTCATTGAGAGTTCCACTGTGCCATCGATGAAAGGCTCGATGGCTCGCCTTGTCATTAAAGACAATATTACTGCAGGGGTAGTTTTGGCCTCGGGCCAAACTCTCCGGCTGGGCGACTTTACTATGATCGCCCGTTCGGCCGCAGGGCCGACGATGACCTCTTGGGCCATCGAAAATCCCCTTCGCATCAGCTCCGAGCACTCCAAGCAGATGGATCCGGTTGAGTTTTCGTCCTTAAACGAGCTCCTAGATCACATCGCTGCTTTGGGAATCGCCACAGATTACGATCAGATCGGGCCTAAAACTGATCAGGGAGAAAACGAAATTTCACGAGTCACCTAGCGGCAGTCCTGGAGCAGGACGGCGAGTCTTCTTCTATATCGAAGACGGACTATGTTCGGGTCGCCATTCATAAAGAGCCGGATACTCACCCGCGAAAAGACGCAACCAGCCATCCGAACATAGCATTGGACAGCGGCTCCAAACAATCAGAAGATATTCCTAAACCCGGACTGTCTAGTCTGGAAGGTTGTCGGACTGCGGACAACCGGTTAGGTCGGGGTTTGGATTTAATTCGACACACCGACCCGTACATAGAGGCTCTCATGAGCATAAAGCAGCAATCTCAGGAGAAGGTCCACCACTTTTGGGCCAGATTCCTCCTCGTCAAGAACAAGGTAAAAGATTGCCGTGACGAGGACGCAATATCAACATTCTGCAAAAACTGTGCGAATGAAGGAATCCTCAATGCCACCAATCGACGCCGCATACTCAAATTTACTGACTTAGCAACAATCGTACAAAAATACTGCACGATGGAAAGCGCATGGGAAACTCGGGTAGCTCACTGGAAACCACCAGCCCCAACCCAACTTCCCCTACAGGCGAAAAGGGCGTACCCTCGGGGCACGCCCAGTCCAACAGTCAAAAAACACAAAGCCACTATACATCACGGCACCGTTCTGGAAGGGTGGCTCGACGGGCCATGCAAAATACGTACAACAACAGATATCGTAGCAACCCACAGCCTTAGAGCATGTTGGATACTACGACAGGTACCAAGAGCGACGAGGACATCCTTATCAAGGACGCCCCAGAAGAACACCCCCAAGAAGACGATGACCCAAGAGTATTGACAGTCTTCGAGACATTCGCTTCAAATAACAAGCGCAAAAGGGCACTTCGCGAGCTCAACGAAGTCTGCCAAATTGATGTAATAAACCCATGGAACGACACGGCAGTAACATTCAACGAAGATGATGAACCAAAGTACAGAGCGGCACGAGCACCAGCCGCGTTAGTCCTCAGCCCCATCGTGGATGGGTTTCGACTCACCAAGGTCCTCATGGACGGCGACAGCGGATTAAATCTCATTTACGAGGACACACGCCATAAAATGGAAATAGACAGGAGCCGCATCAAACAAAGTAGCACAACCTTCCGGGGAATTATTCCTAGTCGGGAGGCACGGTGCGCGGGCAAAATGACACTTGACATGGTATCCGGATCGCCGAAGAACTATCGGTCCAAAGAAATAACCTTCCAAGTGGCCCCTTTCAGCAGCGGATATCGCGCCCTGTTGGGGTGGGATTCTTTTACACGCTTCCAAGCTATACCTCACTACGGATATATGAAGCTCAAAATGCCCGGACCAAACGGTATAATCACTCTTGTCAGTGATCCGGACATGCACTCCACGCTAAAAAAAACCGCATCCTTGGCTCTGGAGGAGCTATCCGAAGCCCTCGCGGCCGAAGAATTAACCGCACTACGCTCCATAGTGGACAAGGACGATGTGATCCTCGACAAACGCTCCAAATCCGCCTCGTTTAAACTGGCAGAAGAAATAATCAAATTCCAGGTCCACCCAACGGACCCCAAGAAGACGGCATCCATCGGAGCTCAACTGAACCCAACAGTTGACGCCGCACCGCGAGAATTCCTGCACGAAAACTGGGACATATTTGCCTGGCACCCTTCGGATATGCCGGGATCCCACGCAAGCTGGCCGAACATAGCCTCAATATATTAAAGGGGTTTAAACCAGTTAAGCAAGCACTGCGGCGCTTTTCTGAACCCAAGCGACAAGCCACGAGGGAGGAGCTGGCCAAACTCATCGAGGCCAGATTCATTAGAGAAATCAAACATCCGGACTGGATGGCAAACCTGGTGATGGTACCAAAAAAGGACAAATCCTGGCACCTGTGCATCGATTTCAAAGACCTCAACACAGCCTACCCTAAGGATCCCTTCCCCCTCCCCCGCATTGATCAAATCATTGATGCCACCGTAGGACACGACTCACTGTGTTTCCTCGATGCATACTCCGGATACCATCAAATCAAAATGAAGGAATCTGATCAAGCTGCACCAGCATTTATTACCCCATACGGGCCATTCTGCTTCAATACCATGCCCTTCGGGCCCAAGAACGCCGGTGCCACATATCAACGCATGATTCAAACATGCCTAGAGAAACAAATTGGCAAAACAGTAGAGGCTTACGTTGATGACGTTGTCATCAAAACCAGGGACGTGGAAACACTAATAGACGATTTACGTCTTACATTCGACAACCTCAGGGCATATGACATTAAGCTCAACCCAGAAAAGTGTGTCTTCGGCGTCCCCGCTGGAAAACTGCTGGGCTTTATCATTTCCAATAGAGGAATCAAAGCAAACCTAGACAAAATCTGAGCTTTGACACAATTGGCTAAGCTAACAGACCTTAAGCAAGTTCAAAAACTGGCAGGTTGCGTGGCAGCTCTAAGCCGCTTTATCTCCAGATTAGGAGAAAAGGCACTATCTCTCTTTCACCTTCTACGGCGAACCGACCACTTCAAGTGGACGGACGCGGCAACAGCCGGATTGGAAGAAATAAAAACCCTTCTTGCAAGCAATCCAATCCTGGCCGCACCAAACTCTGGCGAACCGATGTTATTATACATATCAGCAACACATCACGTGGTGAGCGCTGTACTCGTTGTTGAACGAGAACAGGACGAACATAAATTCCCGCTTCAGAAGCCAGTATACTACGTATCTACTGTCCTTACACCATGCAAATCCTAGTACCCTCATTATAAAAAAATAGCATACGCGGTCTTCATGGCATCCCGGAAGCTCCATCACTACTTCCAGGAGTGTTCGATCACGGTGGCCTCCGAAGTGCCACGGGCCGGATTGCCAAATGGGCCATTGAGCTCCTGCCATTTGACATTACATACAAACCACGTCGAGCTATCAAATCCCAAGTACTGGCCGACTTCATCGCCGAATGGACAGAGGCCGAACTCTCTAAAGAGTACGGCACATACTCCAATTGGGTCATGCACTTCAATGGTTCCAAAATGTTGGCAGGGTTAGGAGCGAGTGTCGTCTTAACGTCCCCTACCGGAGACATCGTCTAGTACGTTCTCCAAATACTATACACAGACTCCAATAATGCAGCCGAATACGAGGCCTTATTGCATGGTCTCCGGATGGCTGTCTCCATGGGCATACAACGCCTAGAAGTGCGCGGGGACTCAAACCTTGCAATATCTCAAATAAATGGAGATTTCGATGCTAAAGATCCGAAGATGGCAGCATATCGTAACACAATCATAAAAATGTCGGCCCGGTTCGAGGTGCTCGAGTTCCATCATGTGGCTCGAGAAAGTAATCAAGCGGCAGATGTTCTTGCTCGTATTGGAACTAAGTGCGACCCCGTCCCACCTAATATCTTCCTGGAAAGGCTCTTTAAGCCATCCGTGGTGTGGCAGGGGGAAAGCGGCAACGCTAGTCCAGACCCAAACATAACCCCAGATCCCGAAAACATCGACATAACACCATCGACGCATCTCATCATGGCAGTCATTGCCCCATGGACCAAGCCCTTCCTGGCCTACCTTAATAGGAAGGAGCTTCTTGAGGACTAGAATGAGGCCCGCTGCATTGTCCGGTGCTCGAAGGCCTAGAAGGTTCATGATGGAGAGCTCTACAAGAAAAGCGCCACCGGAGTTCTCCAACGATGTATATCTGAGGAAGAGGGGCGGCATCTCTTGGCTGAAATTCACGCCGGACTCGGCGGGCACCACGCCGCAGCTCGGGCCCTTGTTAGCAAGGCATTCCGTATAGGGTTTTATTGGCCGATGGCCCGAGCGGATGCACAAGACCTTGTCCAACATTGCGTCGGATGCCAACTCTTTGCCAATCAAAGCCATATGCCCCCACTGCCCTACAAACAATCCCCATCACTTGGCGTTTCGCCGTCTGGATACTTGACATGGTTGGACCCCTTAAAGGGGGAAGCCATAAGAAAAAATATCTGCTGGTTATGGTGGACAAATTCACTAAGTGGATAGAGGCTAAACCGGTCAAAACGGCCGAGTCCGGCCCGGTGATAGACTTCATATCCGATGTTGTGCACCGTTATGGTGTCCCACACATCATCATCACTGAAAACGGCTCCAATTTCATAGCCAATGAGGTAAAAACCTAGTGTACTAATCAGGGCATTAAACTAGATTACGCCTCTGTCTACCACCCACAAACCAACGGTCAAGTCGAACGCGCCAATGGTCTTATTATGAGCGGCATCAAACCCAGACTAGTGCGGTCTTTAAAAGAATCGGACAAGCACTGGGTTGAGGAGCTCGACTCCGTACTCTGGGGGCTGCGGACCACGCCCAAATGTACTGCCGGGTACACACCTTTCTTCATGGTGTATGGTGTAGAGGCCGTATTGCCCTAAGATATTATTCACGACTCACCTAGAGTGCGTATGTACGAGGAGAGAGAAGCCAAGCTTGATCGGTAGGACAACCTAGATGCCCTGGAGGAGGAACACGATGTTGCAAAAGCCCGCTCAGCAGTTTACTAACAGTAGGCTCGAAGATATCAAAGTAGAGAAGTACGGGCCAAGACTTACAACATTGGCGAACTCGTTCTATGGCTCCCGGAGAAGAAAAAGGACAAACTCAAGCCCAAATGGGAGGGTCCCTTCATAATTGACGAAGTTCTCACTGGAGGAGCGTACCGTCTTCGCGATGCATCAGACAATCGCCTCGAGTCGAACCCCTAGAATGCGGCCAGACTCCGGAGATTCTACGCCTAGCGCTAAACCCCTTGTTCGTCTCCTCCTCCCCTATAGTTTCCATTGCTTTTTTTCTCTTCTCCGAGTACTTTCTTCTTTCTCGCTTTAACGCTTTAGTGCGGCTAGACCGCACACCATTGGCACATACATCTTTAAACATGTACACCACTTGTACCCAGGGGCTTCTCGAACAGAAGTTCTTGTCATTCCTTGAGCATCAAGCTCCTCACATCTGAGTTTTTCCATATGTACCTTTTCTTCGCCACTATATGCATCGATATGACTTCAGTTTTGGCCAAGCTGGGTTGCCTGGCTCCTGTGCTTATGCCCTACGTTCCCATTAGTTCGGCTAGGGCACAAAGGGAGCACCTCTGTTATTGTTACTGCCGGGTCATCTGGATGTGTACCTCAGACCGGGTGAAGCCGAAAGCTAGTGTTCTTAAGGGAATATTTGGTCGGTGAATTAAAGATGTTTCCTAAACTCACTCTATTGTGCATCCCCAGAAGTTATACGAACTGTGGTGCTCGCATCACAATCCCGACACGTACATTAAATGCGTGCACACCCAGGGAAAGGAACCCTTAATGGAACTATACTCTCTGGAAGATGTTTCTTACGATATCCATGTAATATAACATAGCTAGCCGGATACAACTTGTCTGTTCAAGCAACTATGACCCTTTGCTACATCTTGAGCTTGCCTTGGTTTTCCCCGAAGAGGAAGGGATGATGCAGCAGAGTAGCGTAAGTATTTCCCTCAGTTGTTGAGAACCAAGGTATCAATCCAGAAGGAGGCCACGCTCAAGTCCCTTGTACCTGCACAAAACGATAGCTACTCGCAACCAACGCGATTAGGGGTTGTCAAGCCCTTCACAGTCACTTACGAGAGTGAGATCTGATAGATAGAATATTTTTGGTATAAAGATGCAAAGTAAAAAGGTAAAGGCAAAGTAAATAGAAAAACAATATTAAAGTGATGGAGATTGATATTATGAGAAAAGACCCGGGGGCCATAGGTTTCACTAGTGGCTTCTCTCAAGAGCATAAGTATTCTACGGTGGGTGAACAAATTACTGTTGAGAAATTGACAGAATTGAGCATAATTATGGGAATATCTAGGCATGATCATGTATATAGGCATCATGTCCGTGACAAGTAGACCGAAACGATTCTGCATCTACTACTATTACTCCACTCATCGACCGCTATCCAGCATGCATCTAGAGTATTAAGTTAAAAACAGAGTAACGCCTTAAGCAAGATGACATGATGTAGAGAGATAAATTCATGTAATATGAAATAAACCCCATCTTGTTATCCTCGATGGCAACGGTGCAATACGTGCCTTGCTGCCCCTTCTGTCACTGGGAAAGGACACCGCAAGATCGAACCCAAAGCTAAGCACTTCTCCCATGGCAAGAACTACCAATCTAGTTGGCCAAACCAAACGGATAATTCGAAGAGACTTGCAAAGATAACCAATCATACATAAAAGAATTCAGAGAAGATTCAAATATTATTCAAAGATAGACTTGATCATAAACCCACAATTCACCGATCTCAACAAACACACCGCAAAAAGAAGATTACATCAAATAGATCTCCACGAGAGAGGGGGAGAACTTTGTATTGAGATTCAAAGAGAGAGAAGAAGCCATCTAGCTACTAACTATGGACCCGAAGGTCTGAGGTAAGCTACTCACACTTCATCGGAGAGGCTAGGATGATGTAGAAGCCCTCCGTGATGATGGCCCTTTTCCGGCGGAGCTCCGGAACAGGCCCCAAGATGGGATCCCGTGGATACGGAAAGTTGCGGCAGTGGAATTAGGTTTTTGGCTCCTGTTCTGATCGTTTGGGGGTACGTGTGTATATATAGGAGGAAGAAGTACGCCGGAGGAGCAACAAGGGGCCCACGAGGCAGGGGGCGCCCCCTAGGGGGGCCCACCCTCGTGACCGCCTCTTTTGGTCCTTGGAGCAGGGTCCAAGTCTCCTGGATCATGTTCGGTGAGAAAATCACGTTCCCGAAGATTTTATTCCGTTTGGACTCTGTTTGATATTCTGTTTCTCTGAAACACTAAAATAGGCAAAAAACAACAATTCTGGGCTGGGCCTCCGGTTAATAGGTTAGTCCCAAAAATAATATAAAAGTGGAAAATAAAGCCTAATATAGTCCAAAACAGTAGATAATAAAGCATGGAGCAATCAAATATTATAGATACGTTGGAGACGTATCAGGCATCCCCAAGCTTAATTCCTGCTCGTCCTCGAGTAGGTAAATGATAAAAAGAGAATTTTTGATGCAGAGTTCTACTTGGCATAATTTCAATGTAAATCTTCTTAATAGTGGTATGAATATTCAGATTAGAAAGATTCAAGACAAAAGTTTATATTGACATAAAAATAATAATAATTCAAGAATACTAACAAAGCAATTATGTCTTCTCAAAATAACATGGCCAAAGAAAGTTATCCCTACAAAATCATATAGTCTGGCTATGCTCTATCTTCACCACACAAAATATTTAAATCATGCACAACCCCGATGACAAGCCAAGCAATTGTTTCATACTCTAACCTTTTCAAAACTTTTTCAATCTTCACGCAATACATGAGCGTGAGCCATGGACATAGCACTATAGGTGGAATAGAATGGTGGTTGTGGAGAAGACAAAAAGGGAGAAGATAGTCTCACATCAACTAGGCGTATCAATGGGCTATGGAGATGCCCATCAATAGATATCAATGTGAGTGAGTAGGGATTGCCATGCAACGAATGCACTAGAGCTATAAGTATATGAAAGCTCAAAAAGAAACTAAGTGGGTGTGCATCCAACTTGCTTGCTCACGAAGACCTAGGGCAATTTGAGGAAGCCCATCATTGGAATATACAAGCCAAGTTCTATAATGTAAAATTCCCACTAGTATATGAAAGTGATAACATGAGAGACTCTCTACTATGAAGATCATGGTGCTACTTTGAAGCACAAGTGTGGTAAAAGGATAGTAACATTGTCCCTTCTCTCTTTTTCTCTCATTTTTTATTATATATTTTTATGGCCTTTCTCTTTTTTATTTGGGCTTCTTTGGCCTCTTTTTCTATTTTTCGTCCGGAGTCTCATCCCGACTTGTGGGGGAATCATAGTCTCCATCATTCTTTCCTCACTGGGACAATGCTCTAATAATGATGATCATCACACTTTTATTTTTCTTACAACTCAACAATTACAACTTGATACTTAGAACAAAGTATGACTCTATATGAATGCCTCCGGCGGTGTACCGGGATATGCAATGAATCAAGAGTGACAAGTATGAAAATTATGAATGATGGCTTTGCCACAAATACTATGTCAACTACATGATCATGCTAAGCAATATGACAATGATGGATGTGTCATGATGAACTAGATGATGGAAAGTTGCATGGCAATATATCTCAGAATGGCTATGGAAATGCCATAATAGGTAGGTATGGTGGCTGTTTTGAGGAAGGTATATGGTAGATGTATGATACCGGCGAAAGTTGCACGGTATTAGAGAGGCTAGCAAAGGTGGAAGGGTGAGAGTGCGTATGATCCATGGACTCAACATTAGTCATAAAGAACTCATATACTTATTGCAAAAATCTAGAAGTTATCAAAGCAAAGTACTACGCACATGCTCCTAGGGGGATAGATTGGTAGGAAAAGACCATCGCTCGTCCCCGACCGCCACTCATAAGGAAGACAATTAATAAATAAATCATGCTCCGACTTCATCACATAACGGTTCACCATACGTGCATGCTACAGGAATCACAAACTTCAACACAAGTATTCTTTAAATTCACAACTACTCCACTAGCATGAATTTAATATTATCACCTCCATATCTCAAAACAATTATCATGCTTCAATCTTTTCTTAGTATTCAACACACTCAAAAGAAAGTTTCACAAATCTTGAATACCAAGTATATTATTATTAAGCAAATTACCATGCTATTAAGAGACTCTCAAAATAATTTAAGTGAAGCATGAGAGGTCAATAGTTTCTTTAAAACAAATCCACCACCGTGCTCTAAAAGATCTAAGTGAAGCACATAGAGCAAAATTATAACGCTCAAAGGATATAAGTGAAGCACATAGAGCAAAACTACTTAGCTCAAAAGATATAAGTGAAGAACATAGAGTATTCTATCAAATTTTAATTCATGTATGGCTCTCTAAAAAGGTGTGTACAAAAAGGATGATTGTGGCATACTAACAAACAAAGACACAAATAATACAAGATGCTCCAAGCAAAACACATGTCATGTTGGTGAATAAAAATATAGCTCCAAGTAAAGTTACCGATGGAAGTGGACGAAAGAGGGGATGCCTTCCGGGGCATCCCCAAGCTTTGACTTTTTGGTGTCCTTGGATTATCTTGGGGGTGCCATGGGAATCCCCAAGCTTAGGCTCTTGCCACTCCTTGTTCCATAATCCATCAAATTCTTACCCAAAACTTGAAAACTTCACAACACAAAACTCAAAATAGAAAACTCGTGAGCTCCGTTAGCGAAAGAAAACAAAAGACCACTTCAAGGTAATGTAATGAACTCATTCTTTATTTATATTGGTGTTAAAACTACTGTATTCCAACTTATCTATGGATTATAAACTATTTTACTAGCCATAGATTCATCAAAATAAGCAAACAACACACGAAAAACAGAATCTGTCAAAAACAGAACAGTCTGTAGTAATCTGTATCTAGAGAAAGATATGTTACCCCAAAAATTCTAAAATAAATTTCTGTACGTGAGGAATTAATATATTAATCATCTGCAAAAATAATTAACTAAATATCACTCTTCAAATAAATATGGCAGCAGTTCTCGTGAGCGCCAAGGTTTATGTTTTTTTTACAGCAAGTTTAACAAGACTTTCCCCAAGTCTTCCCAATGGTTCTACTTGGCACAAACACTAATTAAACAAAAAAACACAACCAAAACAGAGGCTAGATAATTTATTTATTATTAAACAGGAGCAAAAAGCAAGGAATAAAAATAAAATTGGGTTCCATAAGTGGCTATCGTTTGACGCCCCTAGCTAGGCATAACAAGCGATGATAGATCTAGGTATTGCCATCTTTGGTAGGCAATCCATAAGTGGCTCTCATGATAGTTTCATATGGTAATTTTATCTTATTTCTTGGAAAGTGTTCCACTTTCATAACAAGATTCAACAAAGCAGTATTAATTTCACAAGATTCAGCATCGGTAAGAGGAGCAATCGGAGTGCTAAGGAAATCATTATTATTGGTATTGGTGAAGTCACACAATTTGGTAGTATCTTGAGCCATCGCGACAAACGAGCAAACAAACTAGCACACGAGCAAGCAAGAACAAACGGGCAAAAGAGGCAAACAGAGAGGGGGGATAGAGAGAGAGAGGGCGAATAAAACGGCAAGGGTCAATTGGGGGGAGAGGAAAACGAGAGGCAAATGGCAAATAATGTAATGCGAGAGATAGGGATTGTGATGGGTACTTGGTATGTTGACTTTTTACGTAGACTCCCCGGCAACGGCGCCAGAAATCCTTCTTGCTACGTCTAGAGATTGCATTGGTTTTCCCCGAAGAGGAAGGGATGATGCAGCAGAGTAGCGTAAGTATTTCCCTCAGTTTTTGAGAACCAAGGTATCAATCCAGTAGGAGGCCACGCTCAAGTCCCTCGTACCTGCACAAAACGATAGCTACTCACAACCAACGCGATTAGGGGTTGTCAAGCCCTTCACGGTCACTTACGAGAGTGAGATCTGATAGATAGAATATTTTTGGTATTTTTGGTATAAAGATGCAAAGTAAAAAGTAAAGGCAAAGTAAATAGCAAAACAATATCAAAGTGATGGAGATTGATATGGTGAGAATAGACCCGGGGGCCATAGGTTTCACTAGTGGCTTCTCTCAAGAGCATAAGTATTCTACGGTGGGTGAACAAATTACTGTTGAGCAATTGACAGAATTGAGCATAATTATGGGAATATCTAGGCATGATCATGTATATAGGCATCACGTCCGTGACAAGTAGACCGAAACGATTCTGCATCTACTACTATTACTCCACTCATCGACCGCTATCCAACATGCATCTAGAGTATCAAGTTAAAAACAGAGTAACGCCTTAAGCAAGATGACATGATGTAGAGAGATAAATTCATGCAATATGAAATAAACCCCATCTTGTTATCCTTGATGGCAACGATGCAATACGTGCCTTGCTGCCCCTTCTGTCACTGGGAAAGGACACTGCAAGATCGAACCCAAAGCTAAGCATTTCTCCCATGGCAAGAACTACCAATCTAGTTGGCCAAACCAAACAGATAATTTGAAGAGACTTGCAAAGATAACCAATCATACACAAAAGAATTCAGAGAAGATTCAAATATTATTCAAAGATAGACTTGATCATAAACCCACAATTCATCGATCTCAACAAACATACCGCAAAAAGAAGATTACATCGAATAGATCTCCACGAGAGAGGGGGAGAACTTTGTATTGAGATTCAAAGAGAGAGAAGAACCATCTAGCTACTAACTATGGACCCGAAGGTCTGAGGTAAACTACTCACACTTCATCGGAGAGCCTAGGATGATGTAGATGCCCTCTGTGATGACGACCCTCTTCTGGCGGAGCTCCGGAACAGGCCCCAAGATGTGATCTCGTGGATACGGAAAGTTGCGGCGGTGGAATTAGGTTTTTGGCTCCTGTTCTGATCATTTGGGGGTACGTGTGTATATATAGGAGGAAGAAGTACATCGGAGGAGCAATGAGGGGCCCACGAGGCAGGGGGGCGCCCCCACCCTCGTGACCGCCTCTTTTGTTCCTTGGAGCAGGGTCCAAGTATCCTGGATCACGTTCGGTGAGAAAATCATGTTCCCGAAGATTTTATTCTGTTTGGACTCTGTTTGATATTCTGTTTCTCCGGAGCACTGAAATAGGCAAAAAACAGCAATTCTGGGCTGGGCCTCCGGTTAATAGGTTAGTCCCAAAAATAATATAAAAGTGGAAAATAAAGCGTAATATAGTCCAAAACAGTAGATAATAAAGCATGGAGCAATCAAAAATTATAGATACGTTGGAGACGTATCACCCCTACGCCTAGTTTTCCAAGCATAGCCCAGCCTATTCGGCCGTGACGGTATTCAGAAACACTACGCACCTTAGAGTCCGGAGGTTGAAGTGAAAAGGTCTACCATGAAAAATGATATACAATTCAGCTAGATGAGGAAAGTATACTGTCACTTGGACTCTAACACCTCTTCCTCTAGACCTTCCAACAGGCAGTC
This sequence comes from Triticum urartu, assembly GCF_003073215.2. Lineage (NCBI taxonomy): Eukaryota > Viridiplantae > Streptophyta > Magnoliopsida > Poales > Poaceae > Triticum > Triticum urartu. The sequence goes on along the minus strand of NC_053022.1, from coordinate 444,054,562 downwards.
TAACTTACAATCCTGTTGAGAATATTTGGCGGCCACCTCTACTTGGTCATATACTATACTAACGGGAATTTTTTCCCCATTCGGCCCTACCGGCCCGACACGAGCCATGTGATTAGGATCCAGCTTGGTATAGCGTGTCTTCACCATGGCCCAGGCCTCTCACGCACCCTCTCGGCAGGCAGATATCTTCCACAGCTGGATACGCCGCCGCGCTCCCTTGAACAGCTCTACCAGCTTCTCCATGCTTCCTGGAGGGGAGTCACATGGCCATAAAGCCTTGGCTACACTCTGCATAGCCTTCCGAGCTTGCTCGTGCAACTGTGACAGCTCCTGCAGAAGATCATTTGATGATCCGGACACTTCCTATTCGGGGCGGTTCGTCAACAAACCTGCAATTACAGCTATATCAGCTACCGCTACCTCCAAACTGTTGTAAGATAAAAGCGGCGACATACTGAATATGCTGCCTCGCAGCTTCTTGTTCTCCTTCACAGAGTCAGCTAGCCGCGCTCGCACGTCTTTCAGTTCTTCACCTAGGTTGATGTTCGAATCCTGGAGTTTCTTTTTTTCTTCAACGACCTTTGTCACTACACGCTCGCGCGCTGCTAGCAGCTTTTTGGCTTCGTGTTCTTCGCTTCGAGCGATGTGCAGAATAGAGGCCGGAGTGAAGTTGTGCAGCTGGAGGCCGTAATATTCCAGAAGCCCTCGGAGGAACGGATGGACTGGAAATCCGACACCTCTTAGCAGGTAGGGGACAAAACACACTCGCTCCCCCCGGATGGATTGGGGATGTCCTCTGCCTGAGTCCCCTCATTGAAGGAAGCTAGCCCCGATCGAACATGGACTAAATCTGCATGGGGAAGGAATCCATGCGTTTGCAACTTCGTCAAACAGCTATGAGACACATAACACCTCTCCCACTCGCCTTTCTCTAGGCCGGGACGAGCGGAGGAGCCGGGAGCATTAGCCATGCCGGAATGGTTTCTCCTAAAGCAGTCTCTGGGGATTTCTCCTGCATAGTGTTGAATGGATTTGGGGTCCAATCTCTTTAAATAGGCGCTCTTCCTTGCATCAAGGGAGTGTTATTCACAAAAATACCCTGACTTTCCACATTCACTCGACACATGGAGGACAATGACTATTCAATGCACGGAAGCCAAGGAGGTGACATTGGATCAATGACCGAATACATACTTGGAGATCTTCGAAGGGAGAACCCGCCTTGCAATGCCGAAGACGGTATGTGTGCCGAGCACCTCATTATTGAAGACTGGTTCGGGGGCTACTGAGGGAGTCCTAGGCTAAGGGGTCCTCGGGCATCCGGCCTGTTATCCATGGGCTGGACTGATGGGCTGTGAAGACATGAAGGCCGAAGACTGCACCGTGTCCGGATTGGACTCTACTTGGCGTGGAAGGCAAGATTGGCGACCGAAGATTCCTTCTTATGTAACCGACTCCATGTAAACCCTAGATCCCCTCGGTGTCTATATAAACCAAAGGGGGTAGTCTAGAAAGGACACCACATATAATCATTATCATACCCACATAGGCTAGACTTCTAGGGTTTAGCCATTACGATCTCGTGGTAGATCCACTCTTGTAACACTCATATTCATCTCAAGCAGGACGTAGGGTTTTACCTCCATAGAGAGGGCTCGAACCTGGGTAAACATCGTGTCCCCCGTCTCCTGTTACCATCGATCCTAGACGCATAGTTCGGGATCCCCTACCTGAGATCCGCCGGTTTTGAAACCGACACAAACCAAAGTGATAATTTGAAGAGACTTGCAAAGATATCAAATAATGCATATTAGAATTCAGAGAAGAATCAAATATTGTTCATAGATAATCTGGATCATAAACCCACAATTCATCGAATCTCGGCAAACACATTGCAAAAAGAATTACATCGAATAGATCTCCAAGAACATCACGGAGAACTTTGTATTGAGAACCAAAGAGAGAGAAGAAGCCATCTAGCTAATAACTATGGACCCAAAGGTCTATGGTAAACTACTCACACATGATCGGAGAGTCTATGGTGTTGATGTAGAAGCCCTCCGTGATCGAATCCCCCTCCGGCAGATCGCCGGAAAAGGGCCCCAGATGGGATCTCACGGGTACAGAAGGTTGCGGCAGTGGAAAAGTGGTTTCGTGGCTCCCCTGGATGTTTTCAGGGTATAAGAGTATATATAGGCGAAGGAAGTAGGTCGGTGGAGCTATGTGGGGCCCACGAGGGTGGGAGGCGCGCCTGCCCCCTGGGCGCGCTGCCCTACCTCGTGGCCGCCTCGTTGCTTCCTTGACCTCCACTCTAAGTCTCTTGGATTGCGTTTGTTTCGAAAAAGATCCTCGCGAAGGTTTCATTCCGTTTGGATTCCGTTTGATATTCCTTTTCTGCGAAACACTGAAATAGGAAAAAAACAGCAATTGGCGCGGGGCCTCCGGTTAATAGGTTAGTCGCAAAAATAATATAAAAGTGCATATTAAAGCCCATTAAACATCCAAAACAGATAATATAATAGCATGGAACAATCAAAAATTATAGATACGTTGGAGACGTATCATCTACCATATGGACTAAATTTGAATCAATTTTTCTTATTTGAATACAATTGTTGTCAAGTTATACAATCATTTAAATATTATCTTGATAACAAAAAACATGCATATAGGAGTAATCATATTTCACTATAAACTACATGTGACATACGATCTCCAATTCAAATATTTGTATCCATTTTATGTTGAAGTCAAATCAGAGTACATTGGTCTAGGTGGTGAGATGTTCGGGATAATCTAAATCTGTTTTCATATCTATATAATTCTTGGCTGAATTGGGAAAAGTTTTGGTATAAGCTTCTTGCAAAACCGGAGATTCTCGCAACAAGCCTCGTGGTTCCGAGAGGGAACGTGTCACCTTTGTGTGCGAAACGATATACACTGCCTCCCCCAGATTTTCTTTACAGAGGCAACACAGAACTATATGAGTGCCCTGTTAAATTTTGGAATTATTCCGGGTTCGTTTGGCATTTTTATACATTAATTGAGTTTCTGGACATTTAATGTGCATAATCCAAATTTGAACTGCAAGCACATGCTCCAGTACACCAAAGTTGGTTGAAAAATCACATGTGTGTGCTTGGGTGAATTTCTAGGTCCCATGCAAGAAATGGGAATGAAATTCAAACATCTGGGCGTCGTGACTCGGCCAAGAACATCAAGAAACTTGGTTTTTAAATTCATGTAAATCCAAAACTCGCCTGGAAATCATGAAACTTGGCATGCTGTCATGTCATGGCACTAACATGTTGCGGTAAAAATTGGGCATATTTGGAACAAGTTTTGGTATAAGCTTCTTGCAAACCGGAGCTTCTCTCAAGAAGGCTCGTGGTTCTGAGAGGGAACATGTCACCTTTGAGTGCGAAACAATATACGCTGCCCCCCTTGATTTTCTTTACAGAGGCAACATAGAACTACATGAGTGCCCTGTTAAATTTTGGAATTATACCGGGTTCGTTTGGCCTTTTTATACATTAATTGATTTTCTGGTCATTTAATGTGCATAATTCAAGTTTGAAATACAAGCACATGCTCCCGTGCACCAAAGTTGGTTGAAACATCACACGTGTGTCCTCGGGTGAATTTCTAGGTCCCATGCAAGAAATGGGCATTAAATTCAAACATCTGGGCATCGTGGCTCGACCGAGAACATTGAGAAACTTGGTATTAAAATTCTTGTAAATCCAAAACACGCCTGAAAATCATGAAACTTGGCATAGTGTCATATCATGGTACTACCATGTTGTGGTAAAAAAATTAGCCGAATAGGAACAAGTTTTGGTATAAGCTTCTTGCAAACCGAAGCTTCTCTCAAGAAGGTTCGTGGTTCTAAGAGGGAATGTGTCACCTTTGTGTGCATAATTCAAATTTGAAATACAAGCACATGCTCCAGTGCACTAAAGCTGGTTGAAAAATCACATGTGTGTCCTCGGGTAAATTTCTTGGTCCCATGCAAGAAATGGGAATGAAATTCAAACATCCGAGCGTCGTGGCTTGGCTGGAAACATTGAGAAACTTGGTTTTTTAATTCCTGTAAATCCAAAACACGCATGAAAATCATGAAACTTGGCTTGGTGTCATGACATGGCACCAACATGCTGTGGTAATTTTTCTGTCCGATTTGTGAAGGCGCACACATTAACAATCAACAAAGTTATTTTGGAACAAGTGCCGTCACATTACAATAAAAAACACATGTATTATTGAAACCGTGGGCATTCTATTTACCATCTACGTGCCGCCATGCGTCCCCTTTTTTATTAGCTAGGAGGCGCCATGCAGGGTAGCTATTTGAGTACGGGAGGCGTGCGATCAGTCCCCTGTGCGTGCTTATCAGGAGGAGAGCCCTTTGACCTCCATCTGCCGTAAAACTCTCTCCCAAGGTCTCCATTAATGGCGCCCAAGCCTCTGTTTAATGGCGTGGCTATGTCTCACTCGACTGAGATTTAAGAGAGAAAAAAGAAAATCTGAAAAGAAAATTTTGCACAGATCTTGATGTAAGATCCGACGGACCTATATAGCATCTACTGCGACTTATAGCAAGACTGATGAATATATATAAGGACAATGAGAGTGGATCATAATTGTCTTACATAATTAGGAACATAATTAAAAAATCCACATGCGGCTATGCCCGAAATACACAAGGGCAAAAGAAGAAGGAAGATGCATACAACGATCTGGTTCGCTGATCTCTACTTTCTTTATGCGCTGCAGGTCGTGGAGAATAGTTCTCGCGGCGAGCGGCGATGATCTCTTTCATCAGTTTCATTTCCTTAATACGCTGCTTGGCAGCATCCCCGGATTCCTCCATCAGCCTGTTGCGCTTGATGCAGAGCATGGCATTCTCGTCCATAAGTTTATTGACGATGATGCCCGTCCTATGTAACAAGGCAGCAGTGTCGGTGGGAAACGACACCTATGGGATCACAAGAATCCCTACTACGGTTGCCGGGGCGTAGGGTCATGAGAAGAGCAGGATTAGCAGTCAGCACGAGGATTGTTTACCCAGGTTCGGGCCGTGAGGATGCGTAAAACCCTAGTCCTAATTTGGTGGATGTATTCAGTGTTCTTGGGCTTTCGAACTAGCTATGGTGGCTGTGTAGTTCAAAAGAACTGAATCCCCTTCCAGTACGCCATGGGCCTCCTTTTATAGTCGAAAGGGGCTGCCACAGTGGCACATAGGAGGTGGAAAGGCCTACAGTACTGCGAGCTAATCGCCCGTATTACAGGACAAGACACATTTAATGCATCGCTTAGGTGTCCCTTAGCTTTATTGGGGACGGCAACGAGGCCCGTCTCGTCCGTCGCCGCACCTCCTCGGTTCGACACGCGCCCGGGCTAGCGATGCATGCAGTGCCATGTAGATAGGTAGGCAGCTGAGGTGGTGCGGTGGTAGGGCCTTCATGAAGGTCCGCACGCCGCCACGCAAGTGCCTGCTGATTTGTCCTAGAAGTCGCATGTTGCCACGCAGGTGCCTGCCTAGCTGGTTGGGCTGGCAGCTGCATGCGAACGGCGGTGGTAGTCTTGGCTGGTTCGGGTCTGGCAGTGACCCTGCTGATGCCCTCAGCAAGGGCCTTTCCGGTGGCCCGACAAGGGTCTTGCAGTGGCGTTGCCGTCATCCCCGGCAAGGGTCTTACCAGGGGCCTTGCTGTCATCCCTGACAAGGGTCTTGCTGGGGGCCTTGTGGACTTCCTCGGCTAGGATCACGCCGAGGGTCGCCGTCTTCTGGTCCTCATGTGATTCTGAGTGTTTCTCTCTCTTCACAAAGATCTGCATGCCATCATGGAGGTGCCTCCCGAGCCCTGGCCCAACGTGGTTGATGGTGTTGGAAACCGTGGGCTCAAGGGTGGTGCGCTCCACTGGCGTTGGGCGAGCTGCCCCGGCAAGGGTCTTGTCTGGGTCGCTGAGGCTGCCCCAGCAAGAGTCTTGCTGGGGGAACCTGCTTCGTCCCTCTGCTCTTTGTGCTCTCGGCCTTGGTGTTGTCTTGTTTGCCTTGGTGTTTCGGCTTCTCTCCGGCTTCCCTCCTCCGCCCTGCTAAGTGTGGCCGCGGCGCGTGGCTCTGATTGCCCGCGCACAAGTAAAGGGGTCAAAAGGAGAGCCCCTACTTTTGTACATTGACAAGCGGTCTCCTCCGCCTGCTTCGCCCTTCCGGCGATCTTCGCCCTCAGCAGGTCACGCTCGGCCTAGAGCTTCGCATTGCCCTCCCCTAGTTGCCGGATGACGCCGGTAGCCTCGTCCTGCAACCTCGCCCAGCCGGAGATTTGATCCTTCTGGCTATGGACGATCGCATGCATGCGCTTGTAAGAGTCCTCACCTACCTGCGAGAAATTTTCCTAGGCCGCCACGGCGTAGCGGGACCTCCGTGCTGCTTCGGCGGCGCGGCGGGAGTCGCGGGACATCTCTGCTGCTTCCGCGGCATGGCCGGACTAGTCTGCTACATCGGCAGCACGACAGGACCTCTGTGCTGCTTCGGCGATGCGGCGGACCTCTGTGCTGCTACTGCTGCGTGGCTGTACATGTCGGCTGCTTTTGCGGCAAGGCGGGACATCTCTCGTGCTTCCTCTTCCATGCTCACATCTCCCTGGTGGAAATCTCTTGACCAAGGGAACGATGCTGAATGACTTGATTGTTTTCTGTGGATGAGGAGTTGAGGAGGAATGTGCAGTCATCTTGGGATAGTAGTATTTATAACTGAGTACTACTAATACGCTCCTAAGTGGGAAACCGTTTAGGTTGTGATTGGTGTGAACATGTTTGCAATTAAATATAGCGTGGTAGTAGTAATTTGGAATGTGACAAGACGCAAGCTCAAAATTTATTGACGGTTCTAGTTTCGAAGTGATGCACTATTCCCGGATGGCATAATGTGGGCACGTGTTCTCGGCCGTGGTGTAGCATAAGCCATGGTACTTCTTTTTCTACTGCTGTGTACGTGCAATAACTGGCATCGTGGGATACATATCTTACAGCTATTGAGGTGTTCGACAAGAATAGCCTCGTGGCGAGCTATAGACTAGTCTTTTTTTTCACACGATTACATCAACACATATCATCTCCCTCCCTCTTTCCCACGCACACACCTATATCTCGGGACCTCTCGCACGTACCATCTCTAGCTCCCTAGGTCGATGCCACCCAAATACACTTGTACTCTGAGTTTAGGCCCCCGTCCCGAATTACTTGTCGCAGGTATGGATGTATCCAGATGTATTTTAGTTCTAGATACATCCATTTCTGTGATGAGTAATTTGCGATGGGTAATTTGGGAGTACGTTATACAGGAAGAGAAGAGGTGCACGCACGCACTCATCCTCTCTCACACACGCATCTGTAGCTACGAATTGTAGTGTTCTCAACCATCCAATTGGCTCTACCATAGGTTTCACATTGCTCCTTGGCCTTGAGATTGAGAAGTTTAAAACGCGGAGGCTAAGATGGAGGCGCGAGGTTTTGGTTAATGTGTGGGCCGCACATGACAGCAACACGACACGAGCTTCGTCTGCTTGGTGCGCAGTTGGGTGGGTTGTCCAAGTATAGACACAACTAGGCCCTTGTTGGTATCTGCGCCTCGACTTATTATGCGCAGAGAAATTAGGATCGGAGGGAGTACTACTAGTAGTACTACTTTGATGTGTCGCGTCAACTCGCACAAGTATGCAACACTTCCTGAACAAACAAGCATATAAGCTGTTGTTATACTTCTTACCCAAAGGATCTTTATATCCAACAGACAGAAAATATCCATTCTACTATTGGAAATTACTTTAACTGCTGACCTGATGTCAAAGTAATTGCTGCGTCGCCACCAAAACCCACCATCTCTTAAGCTAAAGTAGACCGAGCTAACCCCTATATTAGCATATTAATAAGATAAACAGAACTCATTGTAGAATCATTTAGGGCGTGAGCTTGTCAATCTGAATGTGGAGGGACACCAGCTTAGCCCCGGCCAGCAGCTTGGGCGGAACTATGAAGAAGGTCAGCTCCTACACGGCGACGTCGCCGGGATCCTTGCTGCTTGTCACCTCCATTTACACCTTGACGGCATCGGTCCTGCCTTTGGGCTCCCCCGGCGGGCCTTTCGCCCACAGATTGGCCACGTAGTACGGCAGTGGGGACGCCCCTGCTCTGATGCAGACGACTGACACATTGATAGGCGCACCGATGTCGAGCACGCCGCCAACCAAGAAAAATGCGTGGCCGTCCTCCTCCGTGAACAGCAAGAGCCGTGGCTCTGACAGTGGCACTTGCAGCTAGAGCGCCTTGCTGTATTGGATCCTGTGCATGGGCATGGGATGCACGGTGCTGATGTGGTGGGAGAGCGCCGGCGGCGGGCCTTCGTAGCCGCAGACAGGAACGGGGCATTTGCAGGGCGCGAGTGGACACATGCTCTGGTGATCGGCGAGCTTGTGGTAAGTGACGTAGAGCCCACATCCTTCATGCGGGCACTCCACCTCACCGAGGAGAGGACGGCGTCCACCGCCGTGTTCCGCACATCGAAGCCACCGCCGCGCTCGTACTTCTGGCACTGCCGCTGGTTCCCGGGGCGCTCGACGCGGCAGTCCGCACAGGCCAGGTGCCCTCCCTTGCACTGCACAAATCAATCAAACAACACATCAATCAAGAAACCTACACCTTGCTCGATCAGCCGAACAGACGAGGTGTATTCAAACCTCATAGACTGCAGGCTTCAAGGGGCGGAGGCACAAGGGGCAGTGGAGCAAGCTGAGGTCCATCGAGACCACAGAGAGCTCCATCATCAGGTCCTGTTCCGTCTGCATGATCTCGCCCTCCTCGTGCACAACCATCTCTCGCTTTATTAGGGCCAGGGCATTACAAAGCTTTACCATCACATATTCATACTACCTCAAGGTGCATTAAAACAACACATGCAAGTATCAAAAGGATAGGCACACCATGCATCGGAAAACGCAAATTATTGAAATATATTGAGTGCAGTGCTTTGATGTGTCGCGTCAACTCGTACAAGACCGAGAAGTTTGATTACTACAATGCCATCTCCCTCGCGGACTGAGCTCTGGTGGCTGCACCTGCCTTTGGCTGCATGACAGGTGGGCCACTCTCCTGTTGGGCCCACCTGTCATGCACGCATAGGCAGGAGCAGTAAGTCAATGAAGTTGCGTCCCTCCCTCGCCCATGAGCGTGGTGGCTGGTAGGACTAGGAGGAGCTTTCATTCGCTACACCCTCTCCCTCCCGCATGCGGTGGACATGCAACAGTTCAATCGGTGTCAGATGGCCAGAAGCATGCAGTAGTACTCCATCATTGTTTCACTTCCCGAAGAGGCGAAGAGCCAAGCGCAACCCGGACGCTCGTGTGGCAGTTTCATGTGTAGAGTAGTCTAGGATAGCGTGTATCGTGCCTGTAAGCTTAAAATTGTTGGGGTCGGCTCCATGCTTTTTTTGATTAAAATAATCTTCTGGCCCTACCTGTCATCCTGGTGATTTTAGTTGCATGCTCATCTGCTCAAGACAGGAATATATATTTTAATTTGTGGTGGGGTAAATGTTAGAGGTTGCAGCAAATGGAGTATTCTACACTGTGGGTCTTTCAGCCAAGTTTAGAGGCAACCATGTGGAGCCAGTGCTATGATGTGTCGCGTCAACTCGTACAACGAGGAGAAGCTTGATTTTACTACTACACACCTTCTCCCTCGCCCATGCGCACGGTGGCTCACAAACGAGGACAGGCTTTTGCTTATACTAATACTACAACAAGCTATCCAACTAGTTGTGTATCACTAGTCATTTTTGCCATTAGAAGTTACAACTACTCAAAAATGCCATCAATCCGTGAGATGCCTGCTCAAAATGCAATTAGATATCTCAAAAATGCCATCGTCAAGTTAGATGTTTGCTCAAAAATGCCATTAGACATTGTGATTTTCATGTCAAACCTGTTGACCATGTTACATGAAAAAAATAAGCTGATTGTCACATTGATAAGTGTGGCCCCGCTTGTCAGGAGTAACCAAGCGAACAATTTTACAAGAAAATAAGAACGCTGTTGGGATCAAGTAGGCCCCACACTTTATTTTACTGTAGTGAGATAGAGGGAGAGCTGGCATGTTGGTCCATCGGTATTTATGTCATTATAACATGGCAAAAGAGATTTGAGTCACAATAATGGTGTCCAGCACAACACACCCCTCAAATAAAACTAAGCACCCTGAAATTCTTTGACAAAACTAAGCACCCTAAAATTCTTTGACAACTAAACTGCTGGCTATATGATGTTGGCCATATATATTGTACATATATAATGTGAAGAAACGAGTGGTAGTCGTAGTACTATACCAACTAAAAGATGAACTGTAAGAAATACTAGTATGTACGTATTGAAGAGTTAAAGTAACGAGAAGAAACATAACATAGTTCTGCTGGGGGCTCAACACAACACACCCCTCAAATAAAACTAAGCACACCAGAAATTAAACTAAGCAACTAATCCGGTAGACACTGCATTAGAACAACCATGAGCAACGACAATGCCACCTTACTCGGAGTCCTCGTCCACGTCCTCGACTTCTTCCTTGTCCCTCTTCCTCTTGGGCGATACTTCTTTGCTTGAACTGCACACTTGGATCTTGCTCTTCATCCAACCCTTGTAGATATTGAAACAAAGGTAGCCATCCATTGCAGCGTAGTGGGTGTGGTCTATATCTAGTACATTCCACTACCATGCACGATGAAACATGTGCAGAGGTTTCTTTAGTTCACCGTATGAAGGATGAACCATGGCTCCTGCCAGGGTCAGCATTGAAGGCTTATCACGGGAGGACACTCTCGGTGTCAAAACCGGCGGATCTCGGGTAGGGGGTCCCGAACTGTGCATCAAGGATCGATGGTAACAGGAGACAGGGGACACGATGTTTACCCAGGTTCGGGCCCTCTCTATGGAGGTAATACCCTACTTCCTGCTTGATTGATCTTGATGAATATGAGTATTACAAGAGTTGATCTACCACGAGATCGTACTGGCTAAACCCTAGAAGCCTAGCCTATGTGGGTATGGTAATGAGTATATGTGGTGTCCTTTCCGGACTATCCCCTTCGGTTTATATAGACACCGAGGGGATCTAGGGTTTACATGGAGTCGGTTACATAAGAAGGAATCTTCGGTCGCCAAGCTTGCCTTCCACGCCAAGTAGAGTCCAATCCGGACACTATGCAGTCTTCAGCCTTCATGTCTTCACAGCCCATCATTCCGGCCCATGGATAACAGGCCGGACGCCCGAGGACCCCTTAGTCCAGGACTGCCTCAGTAGCCCCCGAACCAGTCTTCAATAACGAGGTGCTCGGCACACATATTGTCTTCGGCATTGCAAGGCGGGTTCTCCCTTCGATGATCTCCAAGTAATGCATTCAGCCATTGATCCAATGTCGCCTCCTCGGCTTCTGTGCGTTGAATAATCTTTGTCCTCCATGCGTCGAGTGAATGTGGAAAGTCAGGGTATTTTTGCGAATAACACCCCATCCATGCGAGGAAGAGCGCCTATTTAAAGAGATTGGATCCCAGATCCATTCAGCACTACGCAGAAGAAATTCCCAGAGACTGCTCAGGAGAAACTATTCCAGCATGGCTAGTGTTCCCAGCTCCTCCGCACGTCCCGGCCCAGAGAAAGGTGAGTGGGAGAGGTGTTTCGTATCTCATAGCCGATTGATGAAGTTGCAAACGCAGGGATTCCTTCCCCATGCGGATCTAGTCCCTGTTCAAACGGGGCTAGCTTCCTTCAATGAGGGGACTCAGGCAGATGACTTCCCCAATCCGTGCGGTGGGGAGCGAGTGTGCTTTGTCCCCTACCCGCTAAGAGGCGTTGGATTTCCAAGCCATCCGTTCCTCCGAGGGCTTCTGGAATATTACGGCCTCCAGCTGCACAACTTCACTCTGGCCTCTATTCTGCACATTGCGGGTTACGTCGCTTTATGCGAACTATTCCTGGGCGTCGAGGCTCACTTCGAGTTGTGGAGGAAGCTGTTTTGTCTCGTCCCGCGCAATCACGAAGGGTCAATATTTGAAGTGGGCGGAGCCAAAGTATGGCGCGTCACTGATAACGGATACCCATCCGGCACACCAAGGAAGGCACCTGATGAATGGCCCTTCAAATGGTTTTATATAGAGGACATTGCGCTTCCTGGCCTGATTCGAAAGGGTCTTCCTGAATTTGCGCGCGTCCCGCTGAAGAAACACCACAATTGGCGTCCCCGGAGTCTTGAAGAGGAAGACGGCATGGAGGTTCGTCAGTTGATGAGCAGGATAAGAGAGCTCACTCAGTCCGGACTCACAGTAATCGAGGTTATGACGATTTCCATAGCGCGAGGGGTTCAGCCGCTCCAATACAAAGGGCTTCCCATGTGGCACTACAATGGGGAGGACGACGCCTCTCGTTGCGCCGGAAAGGTCCGGATACCCCTACCGCTTTGGCTAAGATATTAGCCGAACTGTTCAAAGGGGAGGAAAAGGAATTTCTCTGCATAAAATTTAGAGACGGGTACTCTATGTATAACCCTCCAGCTGGGTAAGGCCCGACCCCTCTGTTTTTTACTTCTTCCATCTCCGAATTGCCTTTGATAAACTTCTAGCTTGTTTGCTTATGACAGCACTGGCGAAAGGTCACCAAGGGATTTTATAGTCCCTCCCCACAGTCGGAGGACCACAATCGGGAGCTCAATCCCTGGTTCGAAGAGGATCTGGATATATTTGTGGTGCTTGCGGAGGGGGTGTTTTACCAGGAGAGCTACGATGGCACAGAAGTGGCCATCATCACTGACTACCCCGGTCTTCTTCCAGCTTCACACGTAAGTGATCCGAACACACCTTATTCAAAAGAGATCTCTCCTTCCTTCTTACCCACCGCACTGTCTTGTGCTCAAAAGGGGAAGGGTTCGACGCGCCGTACTATTCCAAGGGTACCTCCGAAGAGAGCGTCCCCCACTCCGGGCGAGCCTTCCAAGAGGAAAGCAAACGAAGATACGGCCGTGCCCTCATTGAAGAGGTATGAATTCGCCAACCTGCACCTGAGCAGTCACGTCCAACCGTGACCTTCCTGTTATTCATGTGTCAGGAGAAAGACGCGCCGGACCATATCCGGAGGCTCGAGCGGCTGTACTTCCCGCAGCTAGGATTCAAATCCTGCCATGAAGACGGGGGCCGGTGCGGAGGCAAAGTTGGACTGTCCTCCGGCTGAGGACTCGGATCATGTATTCGTCACCAACTCGGAAGTGGAGAGTGCGATGAATCATCGGCGCCAGCGGGCCATTTTACAAGACCCTGGCTTTTCAGAAGAGTCATTTAACACCTTCAACTTAGCCGATGCGTACATCCGAGCTGCTCGAGATGGGATTAACAGGGCCACAAAGCAACATTTGAAAGATGTGCAAGTAAATTTATTTTGTCTGACTATGATAACCATATGCCAGTAGCCCCCAAGACTTAAAGGACTTGAAACAACTAATTTAAGGATCAATGTATGACCAGGTGCTTATGGAGAAGAACACCCAGCTAGCTCAGGAGCTGGAAAAGTGTCAGCGCCCGCTGCTTGCTGCCAATGCCGAACTGGAGAAATACGAGGCATCTCCCGGTAATGTTTCCTTCTATCGAAAATTCATAATGATACACCGATAGTGCGAATCTGGGTGCTAATCTTTGTGTTTGGCCGTTAGACCAAGTGCAAGAGCAACTGGACGCTGCTCGAAGCGAAGAACGCGGAGCCAAAAAGCTACTAGCAGCAGGCGAGCGTGTATTGACAAAAGTCGTTCAAGAGAAAAAGAAACTCCAGGACTCGAACTCCAAACTGGGCAAAGAACTAAAGGATGTGCGAGCTCAGCTAGCAGACTCTATGAAGGAGAACAAGAAGATGTGAGGCGACATATTCAGTATGTGGCCACTTTTGTTTAATAACAGTTTTGGAGGTAACGGTAGCTGACATAGCTGTAATTGCAGGTGTTTTGACGAACTGCCCCGAAGAGGAGGTGTCCGGATCATCCATTGATCTTCTGCAAGGGCTTTCGCAGTTGCATGAGCAAGCTCGGCAGGCGATGCGGAATGTAGCCAAGGCTTTATGGCCATCCGACCCCCCTCCAGGAAGCATGGAGCAGCCGGTAGAGCTGTTCAAGGGAGCGCGGTGGCGTATCCGGCTGTGGAAGATATCGGCATGCCGAGAGGGTGCGTGAGAGGCCTGGGCCATGGTGAAGACGTGGTATACCAAGCTGGATCCTAATCACATGGCTCATGTCAGACCACAAGGGTCGGATGGGGAAGAAATTCCCGTTAGTTTAGTATATGACCAAGTAGAGGTGGCAGCCACATATTCCCAACAGGATTGTAAGTTAGACAGCCTGTTGGAAGGTGTAGAGGAGGAGGTTTTCGAGTCCAAGTGACTGTATACTTTCCTCATCTAGCCAAATTGTATATCATTTGTCATGGCAGACCTTTTCGCCTCAACCTCCAGTCCCGAAGGTGCAGAGTGTTTACGAATACCGTCGCAGCCGAATAAGCCGGGGTATGCTTGGAAAACTAGGCATAGGGGTCATATTTTCTTGAACAGACAAGTTGTATCTGGCTAGCTATGTTATATTACATTGATATCGTAAGAAACATCTTCCAGAGAGAATAGTTCCGTTAAGGGTTCCTTTCCCTGGGTGTGCATGCATTTAATGCGCATGTCCGAATTGTGATGTGAGCACCAAGGTTTGTATAACTTCTGGGGGTTGCTACGTCTTGAGCTTGCGTTGGTTTTCCCCGAAGAGGAAGGGATGATGCAGCAGTAGCGTAAGTATTTCCCTCAGTTTTTGAGAACCAAGGTATCAATCCAGTAGGCCACACTCAAGTCCCTTGTACCTGCACAAAATGATAGCTACTCGCAACCAACGCAATTAGGGGTTGTCAAGCCCTTCACAGTCACTTACGAGAGTGAGATCTGATAGATAGAATATTTTTGGTATTTTTGGTATAAAGATGCAAAGTAAAAAGTAAAGGCAAAGTAAATATCAAAACAATATTAAAGTGATGGAGATTGATATGATGAGAATAGACCCGGGGCCATAGGTTTCACTAGTGGCTTCTCTCAAGAGCATAAGTATTCTACGGTGGGTGAACAAATTACTGTTGAGCAATTGGGAGAATTGAGCATAATTATGAGAATATCTAGGCATGATCATGTATATAGGCATCACGTCCGTGACAAGTAGACCGAAACGATTCTGCATCTACTACTATTACTCCACTCATCGACCGCTATCCAGATGCATCTAGAGTATTAAGTTAAAAACAGAGTAACGCCTTAAGCAAGATGACATGATGTAGAGAGATAAATTCATGCAATATGAAATAAACCCCATCTTGTTATCCTCGATGGCAACGATACAATACGTGCCTTGCTGCCCCTTCTGTCACTGGGTAAGGACACCGCAAGATCGAACCCAAAGCTAAGCACTTCTCCCATGGCAAGAACTACCAATCTAGTTGGCCAAACCAAACGGATAATTCGAAGAGACTTGCAAAGATAACCAATCATACATAAAAGAATTCAGAGAAGATTCAAATATTATTCATAGATAGACTTGATCATAAACCCACAATTCATCGGTCTCAACAAACACACCGCAAAAAGAAGATTACATCGAATAGATCTCCACGAGAGAGGGGGAGAACTTTGTATTGAGATTCAAAGAGAGAGAAGAAGCCATCTAGCTACTAACTATGGACCCGAAGGTCTGAGGTAAACTACTCACACTTCATCGGAGGGGCTAGGATGATGTAGAAGCCCTCCATGATGATGGCCCTCTTCCGGCGGAGCTCCGGAATAGGACCCAAGATGGGATCTCATGGATACGAAAAGTTGCGGCAGTGGAATTAGGTTTTTGGCTCCTGTTCTGATCGTTTGGGGGTACGTGTGTATATATAGGAGGAAGAAGTACACCGGAGGAGCAACGAGGGTCCCACGAGGCAGGGGCGCGCCCTAGGGGGGGTGCCCCGCACCCTCGTGACCGCCTCTTTAGTTCCTTGGAGCAGGGTCCAAGTCTCCTGGATCACGTTCGGTGAGAAAATCACATTCCGGAAGATTTTATTCCGTTTGGACTCCGTTTGATATTCTGTTTCTCCAAAACACTGAAATAGGCAAAAAACAGCAATTCTGGGCTGGGCCTCCGGTTAATAGGTTAGTCCCAAAAATAATATAAAAGTGGAAAATAAAGCCCAATATAGTCCAAAACAGTAGATAATATAGCATGGAGCAATAAAAAATTATAGATACGTTGGAGACGTATCAGGCATCCCCAAGCTTAATTCCTGCTCGTGCTCGAGTAGGTAAATGATAAAAAGAGAATTTTTGATGCGGAGTGCTACTTGGCATAATTTCAATGTAAATCTTCTTAATTGTGGTATGAATATTCAAATTAGAAAGATTCAATACAAAAGTTTATATTGACATAAAAATAATAATACTTCAAGCATACTAACAAAGCAATTATGTCTTCTCAAAATAACATGTCCAAAGAAATTTATCCCTACAAAATCATATAGTCTGGCTATGCTCTATCTTCACCACACTAAATATTTAAATCATGCACAACCCCGATGACAAGCCAAGCAATTGTTTCATACTCTAACTTTTTCAAAACTTTTTCAATCTTCACGCAATACATGAGCGTGAGCCATGGACATAGCACTATAGGTGGAATAGAATGGTGGTTGTGGAGAAGACAAAAAGGAGAAGATAGTCTCACATCAACTAGGCATATCAACGGGCTATGGAGATGCCCATCAATAGATATCAACGTGAGTGAGTAGGGATTGCCATGCAACGGATGCACTAGAGCTATAAGTATATGAAATCTCAAAAAGAAACTAAGTGGGTGTGCATCCAACTTGCTTGCTCATGAAGACCTAGGGCAATTTGAGGAAGCCCATCATTGGAATATACAAGCCAAGTTCTATAATGTAAAATTCCCACTAGTATATGAAAGTGATAACATGAGAGACTCTCTACTATGAAGATCATGGTGCTACTTTGAAGCACAAGTGTGGTAAAAGGATACTAACATTGTCCCTTCTCTCTTTTTCTCTCATTTTTTTATGATATATATTTTTTCTGGCCTTTTTTTATTTGGGCTTCTTTGGCCTCTTTTTTTTTCGTCCCGAGTCTCATCCCGACTTGTGGGGGAATCATAGTCTCCATCATTCTTTCCTCACTGGGACAATGCTCTAATAATGATGATCATCACACTTTTATTTTTCTTACAACTCAACAATTACAACTCGATACTTAGGACAAAATATGACTCTATATGAATGCCTCCGGCGGTGTACCGGGATATGCAATGAATCAAGAGTGACAAGTATGAAAATTATGAACGGTGGCTTTGCCACAAATACTATGTCAACTACATGATCATGCTAAGCAATATGACAATGATGGATGTGTCATGATGAACTAGATGATGGAAAGTTGCATGGCAATATATCTCGGAATGGCTATGGAAATGCCATAATAGGTAGGTATGGTGGCTGTTTTGAGGAAGGTATATGGTAGGTGTATGATACCGGCGAAAGTTGCGCGGTATTAGAGAGGCTAGCAAAGGTGGAAGGGTGAGAGTGCGTATGATCCATGGACTCAACATTAGTCATAAAGAACTCATATACTTATTGCAAAAATCTAGAACTTATCAAAGCAAAGTACTACGCATATGCTCCTAGGGGGATAGATTGGTAGGAAAAGACCATCCCTCGTCCCCGACCGCCACTCATAAGGAAGATAATCAATAAATAAATCATGCTCCGACTTCATCACATAACGGTTCAACATACGTGCATGCTACGGGAATCACAAACTTCAACACAAGTATTCTTTAAATTCACAACTACTCCACTAGCATGCCTTTAATGTTATCACCTCCATATCTCAAAACAATTATCATGCTTCAATATTTTCTTAGTATTCAACACACTCAAAATAAAGTTTCACGCATCTTGAATACCAAGCATATTATTATTAAGCAAATTACCATGCTATTAAGAGACTCTCAAAACAATTTAAGTGAAGCACGAGAGATCAATAGTTTCTTTAAAACAAATCCACCACCATGCTCTAAAAGATCTAAGTGAAGCATATATAGCAAAATTACTTAGCTCAAAAGATATAAGTGAAGCATATAGAGCAAAATTATAACGCTCAAAAGATATAAGTGAAGCACATAGAGTATTCTATCAAATTTTAATTCATGTATGGCTCTCTCAAAAGGTGTGTACAGCAAGGATGATTGTGGCATACTAACAAACAAAGACACAAATAATACAAGACGCTCCAAGCAAAACACATATCATGTTGGTGAATAAAAATATAGCTCCAAGTAAAGTTACCGATGGAAGTGGACGAAAGAGGGGATGCCTTCCGGGGCATCCCCAAGCTTTGACTTTTTTGGTGTCCTTGGATTATCTTGGGGGTGCCATGGGTATCCCCAAGCTTAGGCTCTTGCCACTCCTTGTTTCATAATCCATCAAATTCTTACCCAAAACTTCAAAACTTCACAACACAAAACTCAAAATAGAAAACTCGTGAGCTCCGTTAGCGAAAGAAAACAAAAGACCACTTCAAGGTACTGTAATGAACTCATTATTTATTTATATTGGTGTTAAACCTACTGTATTCCAACTTATCTATGTATTATAAAATATTTTACTAGCCATATATTCATCAAAATAAGCAAACAACACACGAAAAACAGAATATGTCAAAAACAGAACAGCCTGTAGTAATATGTAGCTAGCACAAGATATGGAAACCCAAAAATTCTAAAATAAATTTATGGACGTGAGGAATTTATCTATTAATCATCTTCAAAAATAATTAACTAAATATCAATCTTTAAATAAAAATGGCAGCAGTTCTCGTGAGCGCTAAAGTTTCTGTTTTTTTTACAACAAGTTCAACAAGACTTTCCCCAAGTCTTCCCAACGGTTCTACTTGGCACAAACACTAATTAAACACAAAAAACACAACCAAAACAGAGTCTAGATAATTTATTTATCACTAAACAGGAGCAAAAAGCAAGGAATACAAATAAAATTGGGTTGCCTCCCAACAAGCGCTATCGTTTAACGCCCCTAGCTAGGCATAACAAGCGAGGATAGATCTAGGTATTGCCATCTTTGGTAGGCAATCCATAAGTGATTCTCATGATAGTTTCATATGGTAATTTTATTTTCTTTCTTGTAAAGTGTTCCATGCCCTTTTTTAATGGAAATTGAAATCTAATATTCCCTTCCTTCATATCAATAATCGCACCAACCGTTCTAAGGAAAGGTCTACCAAGAATATTAGGGCAAGAAGGATTGCAATCTATATCAAGAACAATGAAATCTACGGGCACATAATTCCTATTTGCAACAATAAAAACATCATTAATTCTTCCCATAGGTTTCTTAATAGTGAAATCCGCAAGATGCAAGTTTAGAGAGCAATCATCAAAATCGCGGAAATCTAGTAAATCACACAAAGTCTTGGGAATAGTAGAGACACTAGCACCCAAATCACACAAAGCATAAAACTCATGATCTTTAATTTTAATTTTAATAGTTGGTTCCCACTCATCATAGAGTTTTCTAGGGATAGAAACTTTCAACTCAAGTTTTTCTTCATAAGATTACATCAAGGCATCAACATGTTCGGTAAAGGCTTTATTTCGACTATAAGCATGTGGAGAATTTAGCACGGATTGCAACAAGGAAATACAATCAATTAAAGAGCAAATTTCATAATTAAATTCCTTGAAATCCAATATAGTGGGTTTAGCAACATCTAGATTTTTATTTCTTTCAATCCCACTTTCGTCAATTTCATCATTAAGATCTAAATATTCTGAATTTTTAGAACGCCTTCTAGGTAAAGGAAGATCATATTCAGTTTCATCAAGATTCATATTGAAAAATAAAGATTTAATTGGAGACACATCAATAACTTTTATATCTTCATCTTGATTTTCATAGGAATTGGAAGAACACGCTTTAATAAAGGCATCTTTGGAAGCACGCATCCTAGTGGTTCTTTCTTTACACTCATCAATTGAAATTCTCATGGATTTTAGAGACTCATTGATATCATGATTAGGTGGAATAGATCTAAGTTTTAAAGCATCAACATCAAGAGCAATTCTATCAACGTTCCTAGCCAAATCATCAATCTTAAGCAATTTTTCTTCAATCATAGCATTAAAATTATTTTGCGAAGAAATAAATTCTTTAATATTAGATTCAAAATCAGAGGGAATCTTATTATAATTTCCATAAGAGTTCTTGTAGGAATTCCCATAGTTATTAGAAGGATTACTAGGATATGTCCTAGGATTAAAATTCCCTCTATAAGCGTTGTTACCAAAATTATTCCTACCAACAAAATTCACATCCATAGATTCATTGTTATTCTCAATCAAAGTAGAAAAAGGCATATCATTAGGATCAGAAGAAACACTCTTAGTAGCAAATAATTTCATAAGTTCATCCATCTTTCCACTCAACACATTAATTTCTTCTATCGCATGCACTTTTTTATTAGATGATCTTTCAGTGTGCCATTGAGAATAATTAACCATAATATTATCTAGGAGTTTAGTAGCATCTCCTAAAGTGATTTCCATAAAAGTGCCTCCCGCGGCCGAATCTAAAAGATTTCTAGAAGAAAAATTCAATCTGGAATAAAAATTCTGTATAATCATCCACAAATTCAAACCATGAGTAGGGCAATTACGTATCATTAATTTCATTCTCTCCCAAGCTTGTGCAACATGTTCATGATCAAGTTGTTTAAAGTTCATAATATCGTTTCTAAGAGATATGATCTTAGCGGGAGGAAAATACTTAGAGATAAAAGCATCTTTGCACTTGTTCCATGAATCAATACTATTCTTAGGCAAAGACGAAAACCAAGCTTTAGCACGATCTCTAAGCGAAAAAGGAAATAGCTTCAATTTAATGACATCATTATTGACATGTTTTTTCTTTTGCATATCACATAAATCAACGAAGCTATTCAGATGAGTAGCGGCATCTTCACTGGGAAGGCCGACGAATTGATCTTTCATAACAAGATTCAACAAAGCAGTATTAATTTCACAAGATTCAGCATCAGTAAGAGGAGCAATCGGAGTGCTAAGGAAATCATTATTATTGGTATTGGTGAAGTCACACAATTTAGTAGTATCTTGAGCCATCACGACAAACAAGCAATCTAACACACGAGCAAACAAGAGCAAACGGGCAAAAGAGGCAAACAGAGAGGGAGGATAGAGAGAGAGAGCGAATAAAACGACAAGGGTGAATTGGGGGGAGAGGAAAACGGGAGGCAAATGGCAAATAATGTAATGTGAGAGATAGGGATTGTGATGGGTACCTGGTATATTGACTTTTGTGTAGACTCCCCGGCAATGGCGCCAGAAATCCTTCTTGCTACGTCTTGAGCTTGCGTTGGTTTTCCCCGAAGAGGAAGGGATGATGCAGCAGAGTAGCATAAGTATTTCCCTCAGTTTTTGAGAACCAAGGTATCAATCCAGTAGGAGGCCACGCTCAAGTCCCTCATACCTGCACAAAACGACAGCTACTCGCAACCAACGCGATTAGGGGTTGTCAAGCCCTTCACGATCACTTACGAAAGTGAGATCTGATAGATAGAATATTTTTGGTATTTTTGGTATAAAGATGCAAAGTAAAAAGTAAAGGAAAAGTAAATAGCAAAACAATATTAAAGTGATGGAGATTGATATGATGAGAATAGACCCGGGGCCATAGGTTTCACTAGTGGCTTCTCTCAAGAGCATAAGTATTCTACGGTGGGTGAACAAATTACTGTTGAGCAATTGACAGAATTGAGCATAATTATGAGAATATCTAGGCATGATCATGTATATAGGCATCACGTCCGTGACAAGTAGACCGAAACGATTCTGCATGTACTACTATTACTCCACTCATCGACCGCTATCCATCATGCATCTAGAGTATTAAGTTAAAAACAGAGTAACGCCTTAAGCAAGATGACATGATGTAGAGAGATAAATTCATGCAATATGAAATAAACCCCATCTTGTTATACTTAATGGCAACGATGCAATACGTGCCTTGCTGCCCCTTCTGTCACTGGGAAAGGACACCGCAAGATCAAACCCAAAGCTAAGCACTTCTCCCATGTCAAGAACTACCAATCTAGTTTTCCAAACCAAATGGATAATTCGAAGAGACTTGCAAAGATAACCAATCATACATAAAAGAATTCAGAGAAGATTCAAATATTATTCATAGACAAACTTGATCATAAACCCACAATTCATCGATCTCAACAAACACACCGCAAAAAGAAGATAACATCGAATAGATCTCCACGAGAGAGGGGGAGAACTTTGTATTGAGATTCAAAGAGAGAGAAGAAGCCATCTAGCTACTAACTATGGACCCGAAGGTCTGAGGTAAACTACTCACACTTCATCGGAGGGGCTAGGATGATGTAGAAGCCCTCCATGATGAATCTCGTGGATACGGAAAGTTGCGGCGGTGGAATTAGGTTTTTGGCTCCTATTCTGATTGTTTGGGGGTACATGTGTATATATAGGAGGAAGAAGTACGCTGGAGGAGCAATGAGGGGCCCACGAGGCAGGGGGCGCACCCTAGGGGGGGCGCCCCCCACCCTCGTGACCGCCTCTCTTGTTCCTTGGAGCAGGGTCCAAGTCTCCTGGATCACGTTCGGTGAGAAAATCACGTTCCCGAAGATTTTATTCCGTTTGGACTCCGTTTGATATTCTGTTTCTCCGAAACACTGAAATAGGCAAAAAACAGCAATTCTGGGCTGGGCCTCCGGTTAATAGGTTAGTCCCAAAAATAATATAAAAGTGGAAAATAAAGCCCAATATAGTCCAAAACAGTAGATAATATAGCATGGAGCAATCAAAAATTATAGATACGTTGGAGACGTATCAGGGGTGCATAATGGAGTAAGTTTGAATAACATCTTTAATTCACCGACTGAATATTCCCTTAAGAACGCTAGCTTTCGGCTTCACCCAGTCTGAGGTACACATCCGGATGACCCGGCGGTAACAATCGCAGAGGTGCTCCCTTTATGCCCTAGCCGAACTAACGGGAATGTAGGGCATAAGCACAGGAGCCAGGCAACCCAGGTTGGCCAAAACTTAAGACATATCGATGCATATAATGGCAAAGAAAGGGTACATATGGAAAAATTCATATGTGAGGAGCTTGATGCTCAAGGAATGACAATAACTTCTGTCCGAGAAGCCCCCAGGTACAAGTGGCGTAGATGTTTAAAGATGTATGTGCCAACGGTCTGCGGTCTAGCCACACTTAAAGCTTTAAAGCTAGAAAAAAGAAAGTAATTGGAAAATAGAGAAAAAATAATGGAAACTACAGGGGAGGAGGAGACGAACAATGGGTTTAGCGCTAGGCGTAGAATCTCCGGAGTCTGGCCGCGTTCCAAGGGTTCGGCTCGAGGCGATTGTCTGATGCATCGCGAAGACGGTATGCTGCTCTGGTGAGAACTTCGTCAATTATGAAGGGACCCTCCCATTTGGGCTTGAGTTTGTCCTTTTTCTTATTTGGGAGGCGTAGAACGAGTTCGCCGACGTTGTAAGTCTTCGCACGTACTTCTCTGCTTTGATATCTTTGAGCCTGTTGTTGGTAAACTGCTGAATGGGCTTTTGCGACATTGCATTCCTCCTCCAGGGCATCTAGGATGTCCTACCGATCGAGCTTGGCTTCTCTCTCTTCATACATACGCACTCTAGGTGAGTCGTGAATAATATTGCAGGGCAATATGGCCTCTGCACCATACACCATGAAGAAAGGTGTGTACCCGGTAGAATGGTTGGGCGTGGTCCGCAGCCCCCAGAGTACAAAGTTGAGCTCCTCAACCCAGTGCTTGTATGATTCTTTCAAAGACCGCACTAGTCTGGGCTTGATGCCGCTCATAATAAGACTGTTGGCGCGTTTGACTTGACCATTGGTTTGTGGGTGGTATATGGAGGCGTAATATAGCTTAATACCTAGATTAGTACACCGGGTTTTTACCTCGTCGACTGTGAAATTGGAGCCGTTGTCAGTGATGATGCTGTGTGGGACACCATAACGGTGCACAACATCGGATATGAAGTCTATCACCGGGCCGGACTCAGCCGTTTTGACCGGTTTAGCCTCTATCCACTTAGCGAATTTGTCCACCATAACCAGCAGATATTTTTTCTTATGGCTTCCCCCTTTAAGGGGTCCAACCATGTCGAGTCCCCATACCGCGAAAGGCCAAGTGATGGGGATTGTTTGTAGGGCAGTGGGGGGCATATGGCTTTGATTGGCAAAGAGTTGGCATCCGACGCAACGTTGGACAAGGTCCTGTGCATTCGCTCGGGCCGTCGGCCAATAAAACCCTGTACAGAAGGCCTTGCTAACAAGGGCCCGAGCTGCGGCATGGTGACCGCCGAGTCCGGCATGAATTTCAGCCAAGAGCTACCACCCCTCTTCCTCGGATATACATCGTTGAAGGACTCCGGTGGTGCTTTTCTTGTAGAGCTCTCCATCATGAACCTTGTAGGCCTTTGAGCGCCAGACAATGCAGCAGGCCTCATTCTGGTCCTCAGGAAGCTCCTTCCTTTTAAGGTAGGCCAGGAAGGGTTCAGTCCATGGGGCAATGACTGCCATGATGAGATGCGCCGACGGTGTTATGTCGATGTTTCCGGGATCTAGGGTTATGTTTGGGTCTGGACTAGTGTTGCCGTTTTTCCCCTGCCACACCATGGATGGCTTAAAGAGCCTTTCCAAGAAGATATTAGGTGGGACGGGGTCGCGCTTAGCGCCAATACGAGCAAGAACATCCACCGCTTGATTACTTTCTCGAGCCACATGATGGAACTCGAGCCCCTCGAACCGGGCAGACATTTTTATGACTGCGTTATGATACGCTGCCATCTTCGGATCTTTAGTGTCTAAATCTCCATTTATTTGAGATATTGCAAGGTTTGAGTCCCCGCGCACTTCTAGGCCTTGTATGCCCATGGAGACAGCCATCCGGAGACCATGTAATAAGGCCTCGTATTCGGCTGCATTATTGGAGTCTGTGTATAGTATTTGGAGAACGTACTGGATGACGTCTCCCATAGGGGACGTTAAAATGACACCCACTCCTAACCCTACCACCATTTTGGAGCCGTCAAAGTACATGACCCAATTGGAGTATGTGCCGTACTCTTTAGGGAGTTCGGCCTCTGTCCATTCGGCGATGAAGTCGGCCAGTACTTGGGATTTGATAGCTCGACGTGGTTTTTATGTAATGTCAAATGGCAGGAGCTCGATGGCCCATTTGGCATTTCGTCCTGTAGCATCACGGTTGTTTATAATGTCATTGCGTGGTACTTCGGAGGCCACCGTGATCGAACACTCCTGGAAGTAGTGACGGAGCTTCCGGGATGCCATGAAGACCGCGTATGCTATTTTTTGATAATGAGGGTACCGAGATTTGCATGGTGTAAGGACAGTAGATACGTAGTATATTGGCTTCTGAAGCGGGAATTTATGTCCGTCCCATTCTCGTTCGACAATGAGTACAACGCTCACCACTTGATGTGTTGTCGATATGTATAATAACATCGGTTCGCCAGAGTTTGGTGCGGCCAGGATTGGATTGCTCGCGAGAAGGTTTTTTATTTCTTCCAGTCCGGCTGTTGCCGCGTCCGTCCATTTGAAGTGGTCGGTTCGCTGTAGAATGCGATAGAGAGGCAATGCCCTTTCTTCGAATCTAGAGATAAAGCGGTGTAGAGCTGCCACACAACCTGCTAGTTTTTGAACTTGCTTAAGGTCTGTTGGCTTAGCCAATTGTGACAAAGCTCGGATTTTGGCTGGGTTTGCTTCGATTCCTCTACTGGAAACGATAAAGCCCAGCAGTTTTCCAGCGGGGACGCCGAAGACACAATTTGCGGGGTTGATCTTAATGCCATACGCCCTGAGGTTGTCGAATGTAAGACGTAAGTCGTCTATTAGTGTTTCCACGTGCCTGGTTTTGATGATGATGTCATCAACGTAAGCTTCTACTGTTTTGCTGATCTGTTTCTCCAGGCATGTTTGAATCATGCGTTGATATGTGGCGCCGGCATTCTTGAGCCCAAAGGGCATGGTATTAAAGCAGAATGGCCCGTATGGGGTAATAAATGCTGTTGCAACTTGATCGGATTACTTCATTTTTATTTGATGGTATCCGGAGTATGCATCGAGGAAACACAGTGAGTCGTGTCCGGCGGTGGCGTCGATGATTTGATCAATGCGGGGGAGGGGGAAGGGATCCTTAGGGCAGGCTTTGTTTAGGTCTTTGAAATCGATGCACATGCGCCAGGATTTGTCCTTCTTTGGTACCATCACCAGGTTTGCCAGCCAGTCCGGATGTTTGATTTCCAGGTTTGCCACCTTGTGGGGTGAAGAGGATTCAACATCTTTCTGCAAATCTTCTGAAGAACTGCCTTTACATGTTCCATCATATTGGGTATCATTGACATCAAGTTTATTGGCCTTTACATTGCTCCGTGAGGTTCTTGTGGATATATCAGTGTGTGCAATTATATCTGACATGCATGGAAGACAACTATTAGTTAGATTTATGTAATAAGTGCCTGTAGGAGACGACATAAATAGTAGGACTGGGGTTAACTAGCAGCAACAGGTCTCATAAACTAAAGGGAGAACAGAAGAAAGCTACAGAATATGTATCATTTGTACTTGAGATTAACTAGATGGCACACAAAAGTATTAAAGAACAACATAAGTAATACTAGAAGTGGTATAATACTATAATCACCAGCCTGTGGGATAGCATTGGCTGATGGATGATAACTATGGAGCAGCGTTACCTAAAGAACAAGTATCTTAGCTGAACTATGGAACGGCGTTAACTCCTGAACAAGACCCGTAAGAGATCAGCATGAATATACAGTGAAATGTGATGATCTATTTTCCATGCTTAGATGAATAACAAAGCCATAAATGTTGCACACAAGTAAGATGAGGGTACAACCTATCTGGGTGCCATCCATAGGAGTGAGCATCATGTGCTAACTTGTCGATGGCCCTGCAGTTGTTGTGGCTGTCCATGTCGGGCACACGCATTCGATGCAGGGAACTGTTGAGTGGGGACTATAGCTCCCTTCTGGTGTATGCTTCCCTTGTTGGAGCAGCTACGGTGAGTCGGAAGACGGTGTGTCTGAAGATGCAGATAACGCATAATGTTAAGAACGACATATCTCTTTGATCTGAAGAAATACACTAAGCGATCAACAACAAGGTACGAGAGTGGTCACATGTCTGTTGACTGAAGACTGAATTGGGGTCACACGATTTTATTTTATTTTGGTACTGTCCGATCTATGCCGGATGGCTGGCCGTCTTGTGCCTCCCGGCTGAAACTGTTCGGAATCTTCCCCGAAGAGCCAGCGACCAACGGTAGAGCAGCCTACCTCTGCCCTCCGTGGCCTCGGCCAAAACCCCGCTCCCCGCCCCACCGCACTGCCGTGGTTGCGCCGCCCCCGGGACAATCCACGAAGATTCCCCGTCATCCAGATCCGGCGGCGGTAGTACCTTCAACCCACGCAACTCTAAAAGATAGCCATCTAAGCGCTGCTTCCGCGGCGAACTTGCGGCCCCGCACCCTTACGTTAGACACCAACCAACCGGGAGCCTAGGAGCTCCGCCACCTCGAGGGGTGCTGGTTCCCATTGGGAATCGATTGGCTCAGAATAAAAATTCAGACAACTGATGCCTAAATAAAGTGATTTGACATGAGGGTGCGACCTATCTGGCGGCATGGTGAAGTAGGCAGGTCCAGTTGCCGAGTCGGTGAGGCCGGCGCGGTTGCAGTGGCGACCGGCGGCAGGGAAATAGCGATGTCACGATGGTCGACGGCTACGCGGAAGCAGCGCCAGGACTCTGGACGGATCCGAAGTTGGAGCCGCTCCGGCGCCGTGAACAACGGCGGGGGTGAATCGGCTCCGGTACGGTTCACGCGGCCATCGTCGAGGCAACACCAGTGGCACGGAGTAAGAGGCACACGGCCCAGTGCATGACGGGAAATGGACAGCGTCTCCGACATTAGGGAGGAGGGCGGCTGTGAAATTGGTGCGGTGGGGGGCGCCATGGAGGTGGGCTGAGGTTTCGCGGCTCGGGAGAAGGGAGCTTCCCGGGGAGAAGGTGATGTGGCGCCCACGAGGTATGAATGGGGGCGGGCGGGGGGGGGGGGGGGGGAATGGGGGGGGGGGGGGGGGGGGGGGGGGGGGGGGGGGGGGGGGGGGGGGTGGAATTGGGAGGGGAGTGGAACCATGTCTTACGGACGCATTTCTCTGAAATGTGAGGGGGAGTTACAGTTCTACCCTTGCCTATAGGCTTCTCGGCTTGGGTCTATGAACTGAGGGTCGGGGATACTAGAGTAACTTTGCTTCTCCCCAAATAGTGGGAGGGAGAGCTTTCGGGTGAGGAGGGCGTGTTTTGAACTATAGTGGGCCCGAGCGATTTCAGGCGAGGAGAGCGTGTTTTGCCGACCATGGTTTATGAATTATTCGGCACATGTCATTTCGGCCGAGGAGAAGGCGCGCTTGGACGAAGTTACGAACCTACCCTCGATGTACAACGGGCCAATTAATGCGTGTCCCACATAGGACGGTAATTTCGCGTCTCCCATTTATTTGCTCGGCCGAATTCCACCGAGCAGACAGGATGTTTAATGGTTTGTTCAAATTTTGGGAGAATGAGCATCCACGTCTACCTTACCAAGTCGATTCGGACCAAATTTTGAAATATTAGCTTTCCACTTCTTTTTTAGATGGAGAGATGATGCTCGGGAGTAATGTGTTTTTACATGCTCGTTGCTAGCGATTTACTATATGAAAAATAGTTGAGCCACTCAAAAACGCGAATCAAACTCAAAATGAAATATCTCAATTCAATGAAATAGCTCGTTCAGTAGGTCAAAATAGTGAACTAAATCCAAAATTGAACACCTTAATCGAGTAGCATGTTGTACAGTATTATAGTACTCCATGAACATGTTGAAAGCCAAATTAATGAACTTGTTTGATATACGCATATATCTGTTCATGTGTGGATTGCAGACAACATGTTCTCTAATTTAAATATTTGAATGCAAGTTTATATCGAAACATGGTTTATATCAGTCTTTGATGCATAAAATGCGACCTCCCCCTCTCCCGGGCTCCTGTTCTCTCTCTCTCTCTCTCTCTCGCCGACAATCTTCAATTCTGTCGCACGCATCCGACACAAAAACCTTGTTTGTCCCTCTCCCTTTCTCTCCATCTCTCTCTCTCTCTCTTTGTGTGTGTGTGTGTGTGGGGGGGGGTCTTTCTAGTTCGCATGCATATATACACCATCTATAGGTCTCTCTCGCACACTATGTATGATACTCTAGCTAGTCCAAGCTAGATATCTTGGGTGCACTCATCGTACGCACACAAATTCCTTGGCTCTCTGGCCGTAACTCTCTCACGCACCACTATGTCGTCTCGGAGCTCTTCCCCCCTCTCTCAAACTCTCCATCCACCTGGGTCACACATACACATGCATATCTCACTCGCACTCGATAGGCCCATCTAAAACTCTATCTCTCCCCTTGTTCTCTCTCCATCTCACACGCGCACACACACAATCTCATGCCCAGCTAGCCAAGTATGATGGTCTCTCACTCAATTGTAGGCACACACAGTCCCCCCTATATGTATATGACTAGCTAATCTTAGTCTCAATCACGAACATGTGCATGGTCTATCTCGATTTCTCTCGAGGCATCTTTCTATCGCGCACGCACTCCCTCAATCTCCCACCCATATAGTCCCCTCTCGATCTCGACGGTTCTCTCTATCACAAACACATCCTCTCTCCCTCCCCATGCGTCCATGCCATCCATGTGTCCCTCTCGACCTTTGTTCCTTGTAGGCCAGACCTCTATTGGACATGTGCTACAGGGGTGTCTCTCTCCGTTGCAAACAATCACACACTAGCTATCTTCGTGTATCTCCTCGCCTCGCTTTTCCATCTCGGAGATGCATGCGTGATATGTTCGCATAAGAAACAAAAAAACATACACTCTCTCTAATTTATCGTTTGTTGTCACTTTCTCTTTCACACACATACTCCTTTTGCACACTTACTCATTATCCTTCACACGCACTTGATCTGTCTCGACTGAGGCACTCTCCTCGGTCCATAGCATATAGATTTATTGAAAAGTTAAACATCACAAAGTTTGACCATGTACGTGGAGAAAAAGAATTACATCTAGTACGACAAACATATACCATTAGGTTCACCATGAGATGTAGTTTTGTATGATGTATCTTTGGTATTGTAGATATAAATAACATTTGCGTAAACCTGATCAAAGTTTCCAAAGTTTGACTTCTAAATTTTTTACATGCACTGCATTATCGAGCGGATGCAATATCTCTTTCCCCCTCTCAGCTATCTAACGCACCACTCAGCCTTATCGGGGCTCCTCAATCTCTCTCAAACTTTATTGGTTAGTTTGGTTCGTGACCTGACCCTCATGCCTTGATGGCCGGTACTGCCTGGTGTGGACGTGAGATGTAAAATATTTCTGCCTGGCCAGGCTTGTGTGGTGCTGAAGCGTTTGGTTCATGCCTGGGCCAGGCAAAGCATTAATGTCCCATCAATCAATCCATGCATCAATTATTTAATGCTAATATCCATCCATATTGCTGTTAGCCTCATGGCCACACGACCAGGCACGGCCAGGCGTTCAAAATCGGTCGCCTGGGCCAGGCTACTTGCAGTGTCTGGAGTTCAGCCAGGCTAATTAAAGTGCAAGGGAACCCAGGCCAGGCGGGCTTTCTTTTTCACAGGGTAGCAACCAAACAAGCATGCATGAAATCTAGCCACAACCCCATGCCAGGCAAAAGATGCTCAGGACGCAAGCCAAACTGGCCTTATATCTCCCTGGTTCACACATACACATGTCTCGCTCGCGCTATACATATAGACCCATCCAACACTCTCCGCCCTTGTTCTCTCTCCATGTGACACGCACCCCTAAGTACCATAATCCCTCACTCCATCATAGGCGCAAGCACTCCCCCCTCCTAAGTATGATTATCTCTTACTAGCCATCAGGAACACACGTATTGTCTCCTTCCATCCATACGTCTATCTCGATATCTCTCGGGGCATCTTGTATCGCGCACACACCTTATCACTCGATCTCCCACCCATGTAGTCCCATCACGATCTCCAGGGGATCTCTCTATGACAAACATACACTCTCTCCTCCCCATGTCTGCATTTTCTCCGTACGTCTCTCTTGACCTCTCTCCCTTGTTTGTCAGACCCCTTGAGGGAGTCCTGGATTAGGGGGTCTCCGGACAGCCGGACTATATCCATTGGCCGGACTGTTAGACTATGAAGATACAAGATTGAAGACTTCGTCTCGTGTCCGGATGGGACTCTACTTGGCGTGGAAGGCAAGCTAGGCAATACGGATATGTGTATCTCCTCCTTTGTAACCAACCTTGTGTAACCCTAGCCCTTTCCGGTGTCTATATAAACCGGAGGGTTTTAGTCTGTAGGACAACACACAATCATACCATAGGCTAGCTTCTAGGGTTTAGCCTCTCCGATCTCGTGGTAGATCTACTCTTGTACTACCCATATCATCAATATTAATCAAGCAGGACGTAGGGTTTTACCTCCATCAAGAGGGCCCGAACCTGGGTAAAACATCGTGTCCCCTGCCTCCTATTACCATCTGCCTTAGACGCACAGTTCGGGACCCCCTACCCGAGATCCGCCGGTTTTGACACCAACATTGGTGCTTTCATTGAGATTTCCTCTGTGTAGTCGCCGTTAGGCTTGATGGCTCCTTCGATCATCGTTAGCGATGCAGTCCAGGGTGAGACTTTTCTCCCCGGACAGATTTTTGTATTCGGCGACTTTGCACAGCGGGCCAATTCGCTTGGCCATCTGGAGTAGATTGAAAGTTACGCCCCTGGCCACTAGGTCAGGTTTGGAAGCTTAAACTACACGACCGATATCCGCGGAGACTTAATCTTCGACGGATTCGAGCCTCTGCCTTGTGCGTCACGCGGTCACGATGAGTACGATTTAGCTCTACCATCAGACAGTGTTCAGGAGATCGCACCGGCATCCGCTCCGACCCTCAATTTGGAGCCAGTTGCACCGTCCATGGACGGGTGGATGGACCCCGCCACGAAAGCCTTATCCGCATCGGCGATCGAGCTGAACATCGACCTTAGCTTGCACGAGAGCCGTGTTGATAAACTGCCGGATCCTTCTCCGGCCACGGACTCCGAACCGCCTGCGCCCATTCCAATCGAATCTGGCTGGGCGCCGATCATGGAGTTTACCTCCGCAGATATCTTTCAGCACTCGCCTTCAGCGATATATTGAACTCATTAAGGTCTCTCTCCTTGTCAGGAGAATCCTGGCCGAACTATGTCCGGCAGGACTGGGATGCGGACGGCGAAGAAATTCGCGGCCCACCCACCACCCACTTAGTAGCCACTGTCGATGACTTAACCGACATGCTCGACTTCGACTCCGATGACATCGATGGTATGGACGGCGATGCGGGAGACGAAGAGGAACCACTGCCCACAGGGCACTGGACAACCACCTCATCATACGATATATACATGGTGGATACACGCAAAGAAGGCTATGGCGACGAGACAGCGGAGGATGACCCCTCCAACAAGCAACCCAAGCGTCGACGTCAGTGGCGCTGCTCTAAGTCCCGCCAAAGCTAAAGTGGTGATGCCGGCATAGGAGGTAATAATACTCCGGATAGTGCCAAAGACAACAACAATCCCCTCCAACAAGATTTAGAGCAGGAGGATGGAGGAGCCAGCCCTCCTGAGAGAGCGGCAGATGGAGAGGCGGAGGATGATAATTACATACCCCCCATCCGAAGACGAGGCAAGCCTCGGCGATGATGAATTCGTCATGCCAGAGGATCCCGTCGAACAAGAGCGCTTCAAGCGCCGGCTTATGGCCACGACAAATAGCCTTAAGAAAAAGCAGCAGCAGCTTCAAGCTGATCAAATCTGCTAGCTGACAGATGGACTGAAGTCCTCGCGGCCGAGGAATATAAACTCGGGCGCCCCTCCAAGAGTTTCCCAAAATGCAGGTTGCTACCTCGACTGGAGGAAGAAGCGTATGACGCGGCTTATCGGCCACCTCGTGGCCGTATTAGAGAGGCATTCCAGCCAAAAGTTCAGCCTCCACCCCGACGCCATTCAAATAAAAAAGCATGGGGAAACACGCCAGACCTGCGAGACGTATTGGAGGACAAAGCAAAACACGCAAGATCGATCTACGGATCACGAGGGCGCGCCACTATGCAAGACGATAAACGTCACACCGGATACAATAAAAGTAAGTCCGGCCAGGCCAACCGCAGCGGGCAGGACCCATTCGAGCTGCGTCACGACATAGCCCAATACAGAGGCGCCGCACACCCCCTATGCTTCACAGACGAAGTAATGGATCATCAAATCCCAGAGGGTTTCAAACCCGTAAATATTGAATCATACGACGACACAACAAATCCTGCGGTATGGATCGAGGATTTCCTCCTCCACATCCACATGGTCCGCGGTGATGACTTACACGCCATCAAATACCTCCCACTAAAGCTCAAAGGACCAGCGCGGCATTGGCTTAACAGCTTGCCAGCACAGTCCATTAGCTGTTGGGAAGATCTGGAGGCCACATTCCTTGACAACTTTCAGGGCACTTATGTGCGACCACCAGATGCCGATGACTTGAGCCACATAATTCAGCAGCCAGAAGAATCGGCCAGGCAATTCTGGACACGGTTCCTAACAAAGAAAAATCAAATCATCGACCGTCCGGATGCAGAGGCCCTAGCAGCTTTCAAGCACAACATCCGTGACGAGTGGCTAGCCCAACACCTTGGTCAGGAAAAGCCGAAATCTATGGCAGCCCTCACGACACTCATGACCCGCTTTTGTGCGCGAGAAGATAGCTGGCTGGCTCGCAGTAATAACATATCAAAGAACCGTGGTACTTCGGATACCAAGGACGGCAATAGACATCGCAACAAACATAAGCGCTGCGTTAACATCAATAATACTGAGGATACATCAGTCAATGCCGGATTCAAAGGCTCTAAACCCGATCAGCGGAAAAAAGCCATTTAAAAGAAGCACTCCAGGCCCGTCCAGTTTGGACCGCATACTCGATCGCTCGTGTCAAATACACGGCATCCCCGACAATCCAGCCAACCACACCAATAGGGACTGTTGGGTATTCAAGCAGGCCGGCAAATTAATTGCCGAAGACAAAGATAAGGGGTCACACAGCGATGACGAAGAGGAGCCCCGGCAGCCGAACACCGGAGGACAGAAGAGGTTCTCCCCACAAGTGCGGATGGTGAACATGATATACGCAACCCACATCCCTAAGAGGGAGCAGAAGCATGCGCTCAGGGACGTATATGCGTTGGAGCCAGTCGCCCCAAAGTTCAACCCATGGTCCTCCTGTCGGATCACCTTCGATCGCAGGGACCACGCCACTAGTATCCATCATGGCGGATTTGCCGCACTGGTCCTAGACCCAATCATTGACGGATTTCACCTCACTCGAGTCCTTATGGACGGTGGCAGCAGCCTGAACCTGCTTTATCAGGACATAGTGCGCAAAATGGGTATAGACCCCTCAAGGATCAAACCCACAAAAACGACCTTTAAAGGCATCATTCCAGGTGTAGAGGCCCATTGCACAGGATCAATTGCACTAGAAGTGGTCTTCAGATCCCCGAATAACTTCCGAAGTGAAGAATTAATCTTCGACATAGTGCCGTTCCGCAGTGGTTTTCATGCACTGCTCGGGCGAACCGCATTTGCGAGATTCAATGCGGTACCGCATTATGCATACCTTAAGCTCAAGATGCCAGGACCTTGGGGGGTCATTACAGTTAATGGAAACATAGAGCGCTGTCTCCGAACGGAGGAGCACACTGCGGCCCTCGCAGCAGAAGCGCAAAGCAGCCTCTCAAGGCAATCCACCAGTTCGGTGTTTCAAGACCCGGACACCTTCAAGCGCACTCGGAGTAATCGGCAACTAGACCGCCTAGCACGATCCGAGCTCGCGTAGCAATGTGGCCCCCACCCCAGTCCCAGCCAAACGGCGAAATCCGTGCCATGCGTACATAATTACGCATTAAAAATACCATGGGCATAGGTGGGGAGGGGGGCACAACCACGGCACGCCCCAAGACGCGGCTTAAACCGCACTAGGGGCTTCCCGCTTTGTTATTTTTCTCTTTTCAGGACTTTAATCTCTAGAAACACGTCCGACAGTATGATTGCCGAACACATGATGCAGCAACCAACGAGGCGGAAGGCTACGTCACACCACGGAACTCCCAGGTGGATTACTATAACGAGTGAAATATTTGCTTTAATACTATTCCTCAGCTTACCCTTGGAAGGGACATAGTCCCACTTTTTGCTTATCGCACTATCTGTATCATTCTACTTTAACGCACCTTTTTGAATAAACAATGCATAACATTATGACTATTATTGCATTCTTGTTTTATATATATGTGTTCATTAATGACGCCTTGCAACCGTACACTTTGGTACGGCAAATACAACAGGGGCTTACGTACCCCACAATATGGTGTGAAAACTCCGAACACTTTCACAAGTGCGGCACCCCGAACTTATAGCATTATATGCATCAGCTCCGAATCATGTCTTTGGTCAAATGTTGGGTTTGCCCGGCTCCTATGTTTTGGTACCTTACGTTCCGCTCTATCGGCTAAGGTAGCGCTAGGAGAACTACTGCAATTGTGCTCCGGTTCTGCTGGGCTAAGCACCTCAGTAGAGAAAGCTAAAACTGACTGCCATGATAAGGCGAGAGACTGGTCGCTGTTCGGCGAGGTTTCGAGTCCCTAAAGACTTATGCCGCTTAGAGCGAGGAGCCGGTCCTGTCCGGCTTAAAGGCGTGTATCGCGCCCCGAATTCGGCCTTCCGAATACCAGGGGCTTCGCCGAAATTTAAAATTATAGAATTCTATGGCTAGGTGAGAGTGATAAAGCATTATTAATATGGTTGCCTTGTTCGCGGTGCTGAGCACCTCCCTCCAAGGAACCAAAAATGGGAACAAGAGTGCTCAGGTTTATCCCGAACACCCCAGCACTCGCGGCATGGGGGCAGAAGCCGAGGACTAGCCATCTCTCAGATTGGATAAACATCCAAACAGAAGGTAATATTTTAAATTCAAACAAGCGTTGCATAGCGCATATGAACAAGTTTTCATAAATACAGGATCACACGAGCAAGTTTCACTCAAATATTACATCTTTCGTGCACTCATCCGCTACGAGATGGGCACCCCTCAGAACACCCTCATAGTACATCTCGGGGTGGCGATGCTCCTTGCCCTCCGGAGGCCCTTCCTTGACCAGCTTCACGGCGTCTAGCTTGACCCATTGCAACTTCACACGGGTGAAAGCCCGGCATGCACCTTTAATGCAGACGGATCGCTTGACGACCTCCAGCCGCGGGCAGGCATCCACAAGCCGCCTCAGCAGGCCGAAGTAGCTGTTCGGAAGGGCGTTGCCAGGCCACAACCAGACTATAAAGCCCTTCATGGCCTGTTCGGCCGCCTTGTGTAGCTCGACCAGCTGCTTTAGCTGGTCGCTCATAGGCACCAGGTGTTCGGTCCCAGTATACTGAGACTAGAACAACTTCTCCGTTGAGCTACCCTCCTCGGCCTGGTAAAATTGTGCGGCATCGGACACGCTGTGGGGCAAATCTACGAATGCTCCTGGAGAGCTCCGGATTCAGGTAAGTAACAGGTAATTTACTTTCACATGCTTGCTTTGCATATAGAATGCCTTATCCGCCGCTATCTTGTTCATCGCATCAATCTCCTGGAGGGCACTTTGGGCTTCGGCCTTGGCATTCTTCGCGCTCTCAAGGGCTGCGGCAAGCTCAAACTCCCGCGTCTTCGAGTCAAGCTCCAACGCCTCGTGCTTCGTCACGAGAGCTTGGAGCTCTTGTTGCACCTCGCCCACCCGCGCCTCCTGCTTTTCTCACTCGGTGCGCTACTTGGCCGCTTTGTTTTCGGCCTCAGACAATGCTTGCTTTAGCGTCGCCACTTCGGCCGTGGCCCCTGGCAGATTCATGATGATCCTGTCATTTTGCAATTGCATTCTTTTTATACATATCCATAGACTAGGTATTACTTACCTTTGTTCTCCTCGAGCTGCCTCTTGGCAAGGCCGAGCTCGTCCTTGGACCCTTTAAGGTCCTGCTTCAGTGTGGCGACCTCCGCAATTAGTGAAGCAGATGCCAGCAGCGAAGCCTGCATACGCATATAGACATACTTATATTAGACTCCTGCGATATTGTTTGATCCTCTGTTCGGCTTTTATTTGTGAACACCGAACATAGCATCAGGGGCTACTGTCTATGCGGTAACATTTTTCCTATATTTTAAACACTTACCTCAAAGCCTGTTAGAAGGCTGGCACATGCTTCAGTCAATCCGCTCTTGGCGGACTGAACCTTCTGGATCACCTCACTCATAATAGGGCGGTGTTCTTCGTCGATGGAAGCGCTGCGAAGCGCTCCTAGCAGAGTGTCCGGTGCCTCTGGTTGGACAGAGGTCACCGGCACAGGCATCTTGCCCCTCTTGGAAGGAGGCCGCCTGCCCGAGTCCGGAACCACTGGAGGTTCCGGCGCGGCGTTCGACTGAGGGCCAAACTCGGAGCCCTTAGGGTCCTTGTCCCCTCTGCTCCCGGAGTCCGGAAGGTCGCCTTGGGGCAGCTCCGGGACTGTCTCCCCTCGACCCGGTGTCTCTTGGGACAATACCTCGGCGTCGTCCACAGCGCAAGGGGAGGTGGCGGTTGGAAGTGGATCGCTATCCATATTCGACGAGCCCAGGGAGTCGTCCGATGATACATCGAT
Organism: Triticum urartu; assembly: GCF_003073215.2. Taxonomy (NCBI): domain Eukaryota; kingdom Viridiplantae; phylum Streptophyta; class Magnoliopsida; order Poales; family Poaceae; genus Triticum; species Triticum urartu. The sequence continues at coordinate 444,016,461 of NC_053022.1, read as the reverse complement.
ACGGGCTTGTGGCGGCCTGCATAATCATATTTGGCGTTAAGGGAAGCAGTGCGACAAAGGAATGCTATGAGTTACTCTGGTATCCGAATACTTATGACTTCCCCAGGGGCTTGGCCCTGGGCAGCCACTCGTCTTCGCCGTCGGCAGCGGTGGTAGAACTATCCGGAAGGAGAGTCCTTCCCTTCTTGGACCCTTCGGCCTCCCTAGTTGGGGCGGCCTTCCTTTTCTTGTCTCCCCCGTCTGGAGGGGGAGCATCTTCTTCTTCCTCCTCGTCTTCGGCGGAGGAGTGTGTCGCAGAATTATCGTACGATGAGTCCGATGACGCCTGGCATCGGGAACTCTTTCGGGTTCCCTTGGCCTTCTTGGTCTTCTCCGGCACCTTGTAAGGAGCCGGAGTCAGCATCTTCGTCAGGAGAGCATCTGCTGGGCCTTCGAGCAAAGGAGTCGGACAGTCGATCTATCCGGCCGTCTCCTGCCAGTCCTGTCAAAGGTACGGGAGCTTAGATCCCGCATAGAGTCAAACTATGAAAAACAAGTATCATGTGAAAGGTAAAACAGCTTACCGCACTAGCTTGGCGCTTCACGCAGAATCCGTGATCCTCGGTAGTGGGAGGGGGAACCTCGGCGCCGTTGAATATCACCCTCCAGGCATCCTCGTGAGTTGTGTCGAAGAGCCTGTTCAGAGTTCGGTGCTGGGCCGGGTCGATCTCCCACAAGTTGAAAGCCCGTTGTTGGCACGGGAGGATCCGGCGGATGAGCATGACCTAGACTACGTTGACAAGTTTGAGCTTCTTGTTCACCATGTTTTGAATACATGTTTGGAGTCTGACCAACTCTCCCGAAGTACCCCAGGACAGGCCCTTCTCTTTCCAGGAGGTGAGCCGCGTGGGGATGCCAGATCGGAACTTGGGGGCCGCTACCCATTTAGGGTCACGCAGCTCGGTGATGTAGAACCACCCCGATTGCCACCCCTTTATGGTTTCCACAAAGGAGCCCTCGAGCCATGTGACGTTGGGCATCTTGCCCACCATGGCGCCTCCGCACTCCGCCTGGCGGCTGCTCACTACTTTCGGCTTGACATTGAAGGTCTTCAGCCATAAGCCGAAGTGGGGCTTGATGCGGAGGAAGGCCTCACACACGACGATAAACGCCGAGATGTTGAGGATGAAGTTCGGGGCCAGATCATGGAAATCTAGGCCGTAGTAGAACATGAGCCCCCGGACGAATGGGTGGAGAGGGAATCCCAGTCCGCGGAGGAAATGGGTAAGGAACACTACCCTCTCATGGGGCCTGGCGGTGGGGATGAGCTGCCCCTCATCTGGGAGCCGGTGCGCGATGTCGTCGGGCAGGTGTCTGGCTCTCCTCAGCTTCTTGATGTGTCCCTCCGTGACGGAGGAGACCGTCCACCTGCCTCCTGCTCCGGACATGGTTGGAGAAGGTCGAGGTGGGAAATGCGAACTTGGGCACTGGAGCTCGAGTGTGCGAAAATGGATGAGCAAAGGAGGAAGAAGGCATGGATGAAAAGGTGAATCCTTATCCCGTTATATGGGCAGACGGAACTATGCGTCCCCACTAGCCTAGTAAAACTCGCTTATCCCCCAAGCGCCATAATCGATGGCACGATTGGGTTACCCATGCCCGTATTGATGAGAATCCCATGATAAGGGGACACGATCTCTGCTTTGACAAGACGTGTCAAAAACTGCCTCGCGTTATGTGCGGGGCTAGTTAAAGGAAACGGTTCGAATAATCGCCGGGCCATGGAATAATGTCGTGTTGCCAAAACAAGTCAGCAAATTGGATTTTTGGAAATATTATTCTCTCTACAGTGGTATGTGGAACTTATTTTGCAGGGTCGGACACTATCCTTGTATTCAAATTCTTCCGTGGTGTATTCGGAGGAGGAACCCGCCTTGCAATGCCGAAGACAATACTGCGCGCCGGACTCATCGTCATTGAAAGCCTGGTTCAGGGGCTACTGAGGGAGTCCTAGATTAGGGGGTCTCCGGACAGCCGGACTATATCCATTGGCCGGACTGTTAGACTATGAAGATACAAGATTGAAGACTTCGTCTCGTGTCCGGATGGGACTCTACTTGGTGTGGAAGGCAAGCTAGGCAATACGGATATGTGTATCTCCTCCTTTGTAACCGACCTTGTGTAACCCTAGCCCTTTCCGATGTCTATATAAACCGGAGGGTTTTAGTCCGTAGGACAACACACAATCATACCATAGGCTAGCTTCTAGGGTTTAGCCTCTCTGATCTCGTGGTAGATCTACTCTTGTACTTCCCATATCATCAATATTAATCAAGCAGGACGTAGGGTTTTACCTCCATCAAGAGGGCCCGAACCTGGGTAAAACATCATGTCCCCTGCCTCCTGTTACCATCCGCCTTAGACGCACAGTTCGGGACCCCCTACCCGAGATCCGCCGGTTTTGACACCGACACCCCTCTTGGCCACGTGCTAGGGGTCTTGTTCTCTCGGTTCCAAACAACCACACACTATCTCCTCACCTTGCCTCCATTGTCGAAGATGCATGTGTGATATGTTTGCATAAGACACGCATGCTTTTTCTCTACTTTTATCATGTGTTGTCCATGTCTCTTTCACACACGCACACACACTTTTTCAGTCACTCTCTCTCTCTCTCTAGTTAGGGACTCTGTCACGTCCATAAGCATATGAATGTTTTGAAAAGTCAAACCTCAGAAAAGTTTGACCAGGTATATGTGGAGAAAAACATTTACATCTGGAATGATCATTAGATTCATCACAACATGTACTTACTTCATACTATCATTTATCTTTGGTATTGTAGATATAAGTAATTTCTTTATAAACATGGTCAAAGTTTCAAAAGTTTGACTTGAAAAAATGTTGGAACTACATTATCGAACGGAGGGAGTAGCTCTTTCTCTCTCTCTCTGCTATCTCTCACGGGCCTCCCCTCTCACTCGAACTCTCTATACCGACGGATTATACGCTCACTGTGTCAGCGTATAGCTCCGTATATTGTTTAGTTGACCGGTCAACCAATCCACATGCTGCCTTGTCAGCTCGTGTTCTGTATCTTCGTGTGCTGGCCCATGTGGCAGTGGGTGAAAATAAGTAAACTAGAGTGTCGTGGTTTTGTCACGGCAGATGTCCTAGAGAAAGGACTTAGTCGTGGAGCCATCGCGACGGGTTAGCTTGAAGGGGTTAAAGCGGACACATGGACGCAAGAGAGTTTATACTAGTTCGGCCCCTTCGATGAAGGTAAAAGCCTACGTCTAGTTGTGATGGAATTGATGGGGTTTCGATGACTAGGGAGCAAAGAAGCTTTGCCTATGCCTCCAGTTGTTGTCTGTCCTCCTTGAACCGCCGCCGGGTCGTCCCCTTATATACACGGGTGACGCCCGTCGGTTCACAGAGTCCTAACACCGGTCGATATTCGTATCCGGGTTGGTCTCTCCTTATTCCTAACTTACAATACAAGTTTATATACAAATACCGGTTTACAGCTACAAGTCTTGAACCGACTACGGGCCTTAGGCCCTCATTTGCCTTCTTGGGCTTTAGCACTCTTGAACTACTGATGAAGTTGACCCGGCCCAGATAGGCCGGTTTACGCTCAGCAGTAATATCCCCAACATTAGGCCCCAGATTGATTTGAACGGGTTCATGTCAATCCTTTAACAAAAGCTTCATCTTCAACATCTTCTCATAAATTGGTAAACCGCCATGATGTCATCTTCTCTGATTGCTGTAAACTGGAGTGACGTCACCTGTCATAACGAAGCTATCCATTATGCTTCTTTGTTTAATAGATCTGCGGAAATCGAGGCGACAGCTCCGTTTCGTGGCCCTTGATTGTCGCGCCAGACACATGTCCTTTTTCCTTATAAATAGGACCGAAGGGTCATTTCCTTTCTCTTTCCCTTCGGCCCCTTCTGCTTCGTCTAGCTCGCATCGCCCAGCTTCAGAGCTCCGCCGCCACCGTCGACCTCTGCCTCAACCTTGGCCGCTGCATCAACCTGGGCGCACCAGAGCATCGCGGCAACCTTCCGCGTCTTCCTCAGCTCCGGTAAATCTTCTATCCTTTCCCCCGCAGATCTGCTCTAGGGTTTCACAGTTCTTCAGTGTTCATCGTCTGCCTCTTGCTCATATGATAGATCTTTAGATGAATCCCAAATCTTTATTCTGTGCAATGGTAGTTGTTTAACCTTCGCCTTCACTTACGCATCTCAAAACCATAGATCTATATGTACGTTTTGCTCATTGATTCGGTACTGCTCCTTTTGAACCTCTGAATATTTATCTCTTTTTTGAACTTGCTTCAGATCCAATGCTGTAGAGAAATCTTGTGAAATCTATTTCTGCATACTTATCCATCCGCAATCTCAGCTGTTTCAATGCTTAGATCAGGCGGTTTTAACCTTGTAGAAAAATTTGCCAAACTGGTATATACCATTAGTCCCCTTGTTGAACCGCCAGATGTTGTTGCTTCATAAAACTCTGGTTCAGATAGATCTGTCTCCGGGTTAACATTGCACATACCAATGTACCTTGATCAATGCATTTTTGAACCGGGATTTTCTACCTTGTAGATTTCATCATGGCCAAGCAAGTATATGAGTGCAATTGGGTTCCTTCTCGCGTCACAAAGGCTCAGCTGGACGATTTAGTCCTGATCGACGCTTTAGGCAGCAAAGATACCATCCATTGGAGGGCTCCTGGCAAAGAATGCCCTCCCACACCTCAAGAAGGAGAGGTCGTTGTTTTCGTAGATCACTTAGCCCGGGGCTTTAAGCCGCCCGGTTCTAAATTTTACCGGGATGTTTTAGACGATTTCCAACTCCATCCACAAGACACTGGCCCCAACTCTGTTACAAATATGTGTCACTTCCAAGTGCTCTGTGAGGCGTTCTTTCAAGAGGAGCCCACAGTGGAATTGTTCAGAGACCTTTTCCATCTAAACCGCCGTACTGAGTTTACTGATGGCTCCAATACGGAGTTGGGTGGCGTGGCGATCCATAAAAGGAAAGAGGTCACATACCCTCACGCCAAACTGCATAGCCACCCCAAAAGAGTGGAATCAGACATGGTTCTATTGCAAAGACACCTCCCCTGCTGGTGAGAATCCCTTGCCTGGCTTTCGTCCGGAGTGGCTCCACAATACACACCCTTTTCCGCAAAGATTGACTGCCCAGGAGAGAAGCAAATATGCTCCTCAACTATCGAAGCTCAGAGCCTTTATGGCCAACGGTTTAACAGGGGTTGATCTCGCTCGCTGTTGGATATCATGGAGCATACTGCCCCTTAGTCAGTGCTCCGGTTTGATGTGCGAGTATACTGGCAGTGTTGATGACCCATTGCGACATTCCAAAATCCAGCTCACCGATGAAGAAATCACAGAGACTATGAATAAGATGCTGAATGAACCGGAACACATCTGTGCTAAAAACGGCCTGCTTCCCTTCTGTGCCACCAACAAACCGCCAGCTGTAAGACTTTGATTTTTCTTTTTGCTGAGTCTGTTATTGATATATCTGGTCATTGTTTAATATCAGTGTCTGTGTAATCAGGGTAATGATCCGTTTTGGAGCAAGAAACTACCGCAGGAGAAACCAGAAAAACTAGACAAACCGGAAAGAGCAACCCGGCAAAAGACTAAAGCTGTGAAGAAGACTGCCCACAGGAAAAGAACCACTGCATCCTCTAATCCGGCCCCTGATGATGATGTGGATAATCCGGACCTTGAGGTAGAGCTTGACTCACTTGGCTTATTTTTCATGTGTCTTATTGACGATGATATTTGTCAGGATGATGCCGAAGCCAGCCATGCTGATGCTGTAGAGGTAATTATTCTCTCTTCCGATTCAGAACCTTTGCCTTCACTAAAAATCCATCAGGAAAACTGGAAAGTTAAATTTTCTCATCCTCTTGATTATTTGGATCCCAAATTTCTTATGAAGACCCAACAGAACGAAGCTCGTCACACAACCCGGCACAACGGCCAGGTAGTTACCTCCGCCGGTTTACCGAACAGTCCGGTTCGGAAACGCCGTTTAGAGGTCTCTAATTTGCTTGTCAGTGCTTGTCCTAAAGCGGGCTGCTTTCGTCAACCTCTTAATCCATCTGACTCCGATTACCAGGTTACTTCCCACTCATCTTCTGGCGAGTCATCGGCTACTCAGCTGCCACCACTCAAAACGGTGCTTGGGTAAGCTATACTTATCATAATATTTGCAGCACATCGCCTTGGAACATATGCTGTATTTGATTTTGTTATTCCTTTCAGGGCCAAACCTAGGCCAAGCAAGAAGGCTCGCCTAGACAAAGCGGCCGAAGAAGATGCTGTCCTTGAACCGAGCAAGACACCAGATCTTGAAGTGGCTACGCCTGAGGATATACCCAATGATCCACCGCAGCAAGACGACTATCTTATTGTTGAAGAGAGACCTATTGATGCCTCAAGTCCTGTCAATCAGCCCACAAGCTCCATCCGGATTGAGAAATGCACTGGTCCAGCAAAGCCTACTGACAAGCCGACAGCCCCAGTGCAAACCGGCGATACCAAGGACAATGAGGTTGTCATTACTGGCACTGGCCATACCGAGCCAAGCAATCCTGTCGCTTTGTCCAAACATTCTGCCAAGGAAGAATTTGCTGCCTTTGGCAAAGGCAAGTGGAATGCTGATCTGGCGACTTACGCTGCTCTGAACGCCCAAGATATCCATTCCGGCTACCTGAACCGGCTGTATACCAGTCGTGACTATGAAGCCGGTCTGGTTAAGACGATGAAAGATAAATATGAGGTAACTTCCATATGCTCTTTTCTGCTTGTATGCTTCAATTCTTGCTGACTCTCCTAGCCCCCAAGGGCCGGTTTGTAATCTTCTTTCAAACCGGGACTTACTAATATAAATCTTAATGCTTTGAAATTCGCTGATGTAGCCCCCAAGGGCCGGTTCAACTTAGCGTAGTTAAATCAGTACTTTAAGTAATTGAGATTGCCGAATCAGAATATATACGAGCAGATAGCCATTAGCCCCCAAGTGCCAAGTTGAATACTTGTATTGATCTTGGGACTTTGTAAGTAATTGAAAGATGAAGATCGAATATGCATTAGCCCCCAAGTGCCAAGTGCATAACTTGTTATGTGGTTGGTACTTCAATCCTTGTACCATTTTTGCTGAAGCATATAACTGTCTACATGCAGGCTGAGCTAAAGACGAAAGAAAGACAAGTCGCCGATCTCCAAGAAAACCTGAAAACCCAACAAGCTGAAACCTCCAAAGCAAAAGATGAATTAGCCAGCGCTTTAAGCGCCATGGAACAACTCAAGGAGAGCTTCAAGAAGAAGCGGGCGGATTGGGCCACTGAAAAGTCCGCTTTAATCAAACGAGCAGAGGATGCCGAGGCTGCACTAAAACCGGTGGCGGATGAACTGACCAGCATAAAGCGGCACGTGCATGCCATGACCACTGCTATCTTTGGTAAGCCAGTTTGACTTCTGAATTGACTCGGCCTTCTTATAGAGTTGCCGGTTTAACCCTTTATGATATTTCAGGGACACGCATTGGTCACTTGGGGCCAGATGTGCGGAAGAAGTTGAAAGCCGCCTATACGTTGGTCGAACAACTATACACTAGCGCACAGCGGATCATCTATACCGCATCCCACAACAAACCGACACCCACTTTGATTCAAGACACTCTAATGAAACTGTCGGTGCTTCCTGCCCGGGTTGAAGAGCTGAAGAAATCTGCTGCTTGAACCGGTGCGATCAATGCCTTGATCCGGGCAAAAGCCTGGGTGCCGGATTTTGATCCTATTGAAGCGGCTCAGGGTTATCCCAGCTTGAAGGAAGACGGGTCAGAGTTTGGTGAAGCGGATCTGCGAACAATAAACCAAGAGGTGCGTCCGCTAGCTTGTCAATTGGCTAAAGAAGCAGACTTGTCTCATTATCAAGCCCAATATGACAATCAGAACAAGCGAATAGCTGCCCCAATTCATGAATCGGAAAATCTTATCCCTCCAATCCGTAAGCATACTTACGCTCCCGATATTGACCCGTCATTGCTGATCCATGATGAAGCTGTTTTTCAAGCATTAATGGGAATCGACTGGACAACTGTTGATTTCCAGCCACTGGGTAGAGAAACTGAAGCTGAAGCGGCGCATGATGACCCACAACCATCAGGCCAGGCTGGTGACCAAGCTTGAACTGGAAGCCAGTTTAAAACTGCTTCTCCTTTGCAAAAAACAATGATCTTATTGCGGGCACCGTGTTGCCTTGTAATAGGCTAGCTGATACTTTTGATGTTGATATGCCTTCGTGCATAATTTGCTCTTCCTTTGGGTGATGAACTTGCCAAAGTACTTTCTGCAATAAAAATCTTCAAGTGCCACCGCAGTTGTACCGTCAGGCGGAATATGATGTCTGCATACATGAAATCAAAACATCCGAATTTTTTTAAGTACATGACCAAATTTTTGAGATACATAATACCTGCCATCATTGAGCGTGAAGTTGGCTCGGTCAATCTTGAAGCGGAGTTTTATAAACCCACACTATTGGAGGAGATAGCAGCTCCCATATATATATGATGCCGGTTTACCATGTAAACCGTACCGGGTTATAATAAACACCGTGTTACTCCATAAGAGGATGTTAACAAAAAAGATCAAACCGGGCAAATAGTCTCCGGATTGAAGTGAACCGTGTTCTGTCAATTGACAGTATGAACCGGTTGAAAACTTTGTCGGTTTAAAGAACGCAATAAAAAGAAAGAAGTATCTTGCAAAGAAAAGTGTGAAGCAAATGCAATGACAAAACCGTTTGCAAAAAAGATTTATTTGAGCTGATCAGATGGCGTTACCATGGCCGAACATGACCAAGCTCCCGTTAGGTGTAACTATGGTTCTAGTCAGCCAGGTCCCCAAATGAAACCGTGGCATTTATGCCGATCAAGTGGCACGGCAATGGTTCGGGTTCGACCAAGCCCCCAAGTGATTCTGTGGCCTTAGGCCGATCAAGAGGCATGACTGGTTCAGACGTGACCAAGTCCCCAAGTGATCTGGTGGCTCTCGCCTATCAAGAGGTATGGTATTGGTTCGGACACGACCAAACCCCCAAGTGATATAACATGATGCTTTTTAAAAGCTAACTCAAGGGGTAAACCGGAGGCCGCTTTAGAACAACTCCATGTAACCACACATGATGTAAAAGAATAGATACCCCGCTTTAGCTGAGGTTCCAGTTTATTATATTTAATCATAATATATACATCGTCGTAATATGTACATAAGTAGAGCCATTGGCTCAGGTATAGTAAGGCCGAAGATGAGCTATGTTGCACGGCCTGTTGGTCTCCTCCTCTGATGTACGTGAGTCCTTATGCTCTCGAATATCAATCAGATAGTATGACCCGTTGTGCAGATTCTTGCTGACCACGAAAGGCCCCTCCCAAGGTGGGGATAGCTTATGCATATCAGTTTGATCTTGGATGAGCCGAAGCACCAAATCTCCTTCCTGAAAGGTTCTTGTTCTAACTCGGCGACTGTGATAACGATGAAGATCCTGTTGGTAAATCGCCGATTGGGCGGCTGCTATGTCACGCTCTTCATCCAACCGGTCCAAAGCATCTTGCCATGCTGTCTCGTTGTCCGCTTCAATATAAGCCGTCACACGAGGTGAATCATGACGGATATCACTGGGGAGAACTGCCTCCGCTCCATAAACCATGAAGAACGGTGTGTATCCTGTTGATCTGTTGGGTGTGGTATTGATGCTCCATAACACAGATGGTAATTCTTCTACCCAACAACCCGGCGTTCTCTACAAAGGAACCATGAGCCGGGGCTTGATGCCTCTCAAGATCACTTGATTAGCCCTTTCTGCTTGACCATTGGACCGTGGGTGTGCCACTGATGAAACATCGAGCCGGATATGCTCCCGTTCGCAGAACTCCTTCATGGCACCTTTGGACAAATTGGTACCATTATCTGTGATGATACTGTGTGGAAAGCCAAACCGGAAAATCACCTTTTTGATGAACTGAACTGCCGTGGCCGCATCACACTTACTAACAGGTTCTGCCTCCACCCACTTTGTAAACTTGTCAACCGCCACCAGGAGGTGGGTCTTCTTATCTTTGGACCTTTTGAAAGGACCAACCATATCCAACCCCCAAGTCGCAAACGACCAAGTAATTGGAATCATTCTCAATTCTTGAGCTGGTACATGAGCACGTCTTGAAAACCTTTGGCAACCATCACATCGTCTGACCAGATCCTCCGCATCAGCATGAGCAGTTAACCAATAGAAGCCGTGGGGAAACGCTTTAGCCACCAGAGACTTTGAATCGGCGTGGTGACCACAATCTCCTTCGTGGATCTCATGCAGAATTTCACGGCCTTCTTCAGGAGACACACAGCGTTGAAATGCTCCTGACACACTGCAATGATGCAACTCGCCGTTGATAATAGTCATGGACTTGGATCGCCGGATTATCTGTCGGGCCAGAGTCTCATCCTCTGGTAACTCGCCCTGGTTCTTGTACGCCAGGTAAGGAAGCGTCCAATCCGGAATAACATGAAGAGCTGCCACCAATTGAGCCTCTGGATCAGGAATAGCCAAATCCACTTCACCAGGGATCTTGACCGACGGGTTGTGCAACACATCCAGAAAAACATTGGGCGGGACCGGTTTGCGCTGAGAGCCCAGCCGGCTTAAAGCATCCGCCGCTTCATTTTTCCACCGGTCCACGTGGTCCACCTGATAGCCTTTAAAATGACCTGCAACAATATCCACCTCACGACGATATGCTGCCATGAGTGGGTCCTTGGAGTCCCAAGTGACGGACACTTGCTGAGCCACGAGGTCCGAGTCATCGAAACACTTAACTCGACTTAGATTCATCTCCTTAGCCATCCGGAGACCATGGAGCAAGGCTTCATACTCAGCTGCATTGTTAGTACAAGGGAACATTAAACAGAGAACGTAACAAAACTTATCACCTCGTGGGGAAGTTAATACGACTCCAGCCCCCGAGCCTTCCAATTGCCTGGATCCATCAAAATGGATGGTCCAATATGTGTGATCCGGCTTTTCTTCTGGTGCTTGCATTTCCGTCCAATCATTGATAAAATCAACAAGTGCTTGAGACTTAACCATCGTCCGAAGCACATACTTCAAATCATGCGGCCCAAGCTCTATAGCCCACTTGGCAATCCGTCCAGTTGCTTCCCGGTTCTGGATGATATCCCCCAAAGGAGCAGAACTGACCACCGTAATTGGATGCCCTTGGAAGTATTGTTTAAGCTTCCGGCTTGCCATAAAAACTCCATACACCAGCTTCTGCCAATGCGGATACCTTTGCTTGGACTCAATGAGTACCTCACTGATATAATAGACCGGACGTTGAACCGGATGCTCCTTACCTGCCTCCTTTCGCTCCACCACAATAGCCACGCTGACCGCCCGAGCATTAGCAGCAACATATAGCAGTAACAACTCCTTGTCAATGGGAGCGGCGAGCACAGGCGGATTGGCCAATTGCCGCTTTAAGTCCTCAAATTCTTCATCAGCAGCAGAACTCTAGACAAACTGATTCGTCTTCTTCAACATCTGATACAAAGGGATTGCCTTCTCACCAAGACGACTGATAAACCGGCTTAACGCGGCAATCCGTCCTGCCAGGCGTTGAACATCATTGATACACTTCGGTTTAGCCAGGGAGGTGATGGTTGTGATCTTCTCCGGATTAGCCTCAATTCCCCTATTGGACACCAGAAAGCCCAATAACTTGCCCGCCGGTACACCAAAGACACACTTGTCTGGATTAAGCATCATCTTGTATGTCCTCAGGTTATCAAAGGTTTCCTTCAAATCACCAATCAGAGTCTCCTTCTCCCTGGATTTAACCACGATATCATCCATGTAAGCATGTACATTACGGGCAATCTGTTTGTGTAGACAATTTTGCACACAACGTTGATAAGTTGCCTGGGCACTCTTGAGCCCAAAGGGCATAGACACATAGCAGAAGGCTCCAAAGGGAGTTATGAATGCCGTCTTCTCCTGGTCCTTAATTGCCATTTTGGTCTGATGATAGCCAGAATATGCATCCAAAAAACTTAAACGCTCACAACCCGCCGTAGCATCAATAATTTGATCAATACGGGGAGGGCAAAAGGATCTGCTGGACAAGCTTTATTAAGATCTGTGTAATCCACACACATGCGCCAGGTGCCGTTTTTCTTAAGGACCAGCACCGGATTGGCAAGCCACTCAGGGTGAAAAACTTCAACAATAAAGCCAGCTGCTAAGAGCCTGGCTACCTCTTCTCCGATTGCCTTGCGTCTTTCTTCGTTAAACCGGCGGAGGAACTGTTTCCCGGTTTGTATTTAGGATCCACATTAAGGGTGTGCTCAGTGAGTTGCCTCGGTACACCAGGCATGTCAGAGGGCTTCCATGCAAAAATGTCCCGATTCTCACGGATGAACTCGATGAGCGCGCTTTCCTATTTCAGATCCAAATTAGCACTGATGCTGAACTGCTTGGACGAATCGCCAGGTACAAAGTCAATAAGCTTAGTTTCTGCTGCCGATTTGAACTTCAGGGCCGGATCATGCTCCGTAGTTGGCTTCTTTAATGGAGTCATGTCCGCCGGATCAACATTATCCTTATAATACTTCGGCTCCTCAGTGGGACAAACCGACTCTGCATAGGCCGCATCTCCTTCCTCGCACTCCAAAGCGATTTTGTGGCTTCCGTGAACCGTTATTGTCCCCTTGTGACCCGGCATCTTGAGCTGCAAATACACATAACAGGGCCATGCCATAAACTTGGCGTAGGCCGGTCACCCAAACAGGGCGTGATATGGACTTTGAATTTTCACCACTTCAAACGTCAATGTCTCCGACCTGGAATCATGATCATCCCCAAAGGCCACTTCTAGAGCTATCTTACCAATAGGATATGCTGATCTGCAAGGTACTACACCGTGGAACACCGTATTAGACGGTTTGAGATTTTTATCTGTTAGTCCCATACGACGGAAGGTCTCATAGTACAAGATATTAGTGCTGCTCGCTCCATCCATGAGCACCTTGGTGAACTTGTAACCTCCCACCTGAGGCGCCACCACCAGAGCCAACTGACCCGGATTATCAACCTGGGGAGGGTGATCCTCTCTGCTCCATATGATTGGCTGTTCAGACCAACGTAGATAACGGGGTATGGCCGGTTCAACAGAGTTGATCGCCCGCCTCTGAACCTTCCGGTCTCGCTTGTCCAAGCTAGTGGTGAAGACATGGTACTGCCCACTACTCAACTGCTTTGGGTTGCTCTGGTAACCTGACTGTTGCTGCTGTTGGTTGTAACCACCCTGGTTGTTCTGACTATTTTGACCATTATGTCCGCCCGGATTACCATTAAATCCTGAACCGGAATTTCCTCCACCGTAACCCGGCCCGGATCCTGAGCCACCGCCGGAGCCATGATCATACCGGAAAGCATTAGAATTCTTGAACTCCTGCATAATGAAGCAATCCTTCCAAAGGTGGTTTGCTGGCGCCTCCTTCGTCCCATGTCTTGGACAGGGCTGGTTTAGCAGATAGTTTAGGCGGTCCGGGTTAGGGTTGGGTGCCCCATTGCGATTTTTCGGTTTACCCTTGCGTCGCTGGCCATTGTCCTGCGTGTTGGTATTAGCACAAAGTCCATGTTACCATCCGCTTTACGCTTGCCTCCACCACCATTGCCTGTCCAGTGATGCTGCTGACCTTTGGAGTTACTGTTCCTCTTTCCCTTCCCTGTCTTGTCATCATCAGATTCTGGATCCTTGGTACTATCAGAATCATCATATTTCACCAAAGCGGCCATGAGGGTCCCCATGTCAGTGCAATGACTCTTCATCCGTCCCAACTTCAGCTTTAGGGGCCCAAACCTGCAGTTGCCTTCTAGGGTCAATACTGCGGTGTCAGCGTTGATGCGGTCTGATGAGTGCAACACTTGTGAAACCCAGCGCACCCAATGAGTCGTTGATTCTCCTTCTCCTGGACGTAGGCAGCTAAGTCCACTATCGACATAGGCTGTTTACATGTATCCTTGAAATTGCTGATAAACCGGGCTCGTAATTGGGCCCATGAACTGATAGAATTAGCTGGCAAGCTTTTTAACCAAGTACAGGCCGTTCCTTCAAGCATCATGGTGAAGTATTTCGCACACGCCGCCTCATCCACATCAAGCATCTCCATGGCCATCTCATAGCTCTCCACCCATGTCTCTGGAGGTTGATCCACCGTGTAATTTGGTACCTTGCGCGGGCCTTTGAAATCCTTGGGCAGGCGCACATTGCGTAAAGCGGGGATAAGGCAAGGCCCCCCCAAAGAACTAGAAGTAACACCAGGTTCGATCGAGATAGTTGGACGAACCGGCGTGAGCTGCCGAGCCTGATGCTGTGCGGCTAACTCGGCCTCCCTGCGCGCTCGATCCCGGTCCACCACTTCCTGAGCGTTATCAGCACCACCCACCGGGTTGTTGCCACGGGGTGCTCCACGTCGTTCATTACTCGACACTTTCGGTTCATCCATATGTCTGCTATAGCTCCGGCTTGGACGGGGGGTCGAGTGGATCCGGTCGCGGCTGTACGAGTACGCTTCCTGTTGGACCAAAGCTGTCCTCAGAAGCTCCTTGACCCGTCGCGTCTCTACTGCCTGCAGCGAGTCACCTTCAATTAGAATGGCCTCCAGCCGTGCAGCAGCGGCAACGAGATTGTCCATCGGGTTGGAGTAGTGACCCGGAGGTGTTAAAACAGCCTGAGGTATAACGGTGTTTTGACGAGGCGGGTCCATCTGATGAGGCTGAGCCGGTGCACCAGTCCCAGGAGCTTCCGCCTGGTTTCCCTCCAGCGGATTGCTGGTTCTTGCTCCTGGAGTGTTGAAAAGGTCTCTGGCCTCGAAAACCGGAGGCAAACGGGATCGGTGCTTCCTCCTCATGACTTCCTGCGACGCGCTCTGGTCCAACATGAGCCTGTAGGCCTGTGCGTCTAAAGCGGCCCGCTCTGTGGCCATCCTGGTGTCCTCAGCTACCAGATCCGCCTTGGCCTGGGTGATCTGTTCCTTTATCTTTGCAATCTCCGTGTTGTGGACGTCCTAATCCGCCGGATTAGCTTCTGCTGTAAGCACAGCCAATGCATCAAATAGCTCTGATAGAACTTGAGCCGGCGGGCGCACAGGGCCTCCTGCCCTGGCAGCCGTCGCCACTGCTGAACCGGAGGTTGTTGCCGCAGCGGTCGACGAATGAAGCGCTGCTTGTGTGCCGGCCATGAATATTCCAACCCGGTTGGGCAGATCAAGGGGTCCGGAATACTGTCGCCATCGGAACAGCCCCCAATCCGGCCGTCTTGTAGCTGATAAACAGATTCGGTTTCTCCGGTCGATGACTCGTCATCGGAACAAACGACGGTCTCGCCGTGAGATTCCGATCCATCCTCATAACTTCCTCCATGGATGACTCCCATGAAGGCATGCTTCATGGCCGGTTTAACCCGGGCGGATCGCGCATGCTGAGCCGTCTCGGCGAGGTCGGTGCAGATGTCCAGCTCAGGGCCCGGTTCACCGATCTTGCCAATGAAAACGTGAATGCCACCAAAGGGGACCCGGTACCCGTACTCAACTGAGCCGGCCTCGGGGCCCCAGCCTGCGTCGTCGATGTAGAGCTTGCCGCGACGACACTTAGTCATCCGGCCTACAGCATAGCCCTCGAGTCCTTTAAAGAGGCCCTCCAAGAACCTGAAACCATGATGCGATAGCCCCACGGTGGGCGCCAACTGTCGTGGTTTTGTCATGGCAGATGTCCTAGAGAAAGGACTTAGTCGTGGAGCCATCGCGACGGGTTAGCTTGAAGGGGTTAAAGCGGACACAGGGACGCAAGAGAGTTTATACTAGTTCGGCCCCTTTGATGAAGGAAAAAGCCTACGTCTAGTTGTGATGGAATTGATGGGGTTTCGATGACTAGGGAGCAAACAAGCTTTGCCTATGCCTCCAGTTGATGTCTGTCCTCCTTGAACTGCCGCCGGGTTGTCCCCTTATATACACGGGTGACGCCCGTCAGTTCACAGAGTCCTAACACCGGTCGATATTCGTATCCGGGTTGGTCTCTCCTTATTCCTAACTTACAATACAAGTTTATATACAAATACCGGTTTACAGCTACAAGTCTTGAACCGACTACGGGCCTTAGGCCCTCATCTGCCTTCTTGGGCTTTAGCACTCTTGGACTACTGATGAAGTTGACCCGGCCCAGATAGGCCGGTTTACGCCCAGCAGTAATATCCCCAACATAGAGGCCCATCTGACATGCTGTGAAGTAAACAAAGTTGAAACCACTCGGGGTAGCACCCCGCACGCTAGTAAATTGAGGGTGCATTGAGGACAACCTTCTTGCGCGTGAAGGACGCACTCGCGCACAATTCACCACTGCGCGGCAGCATGCATAGAAGGACGCACTCGCACACACCCAGCACACAACACACACCAGCACACGTGTACACCGGCGTCACCGCCGGTTGAGATGGATGGCGAGGCAGCCAACAAGCGGAGGCGGCTCGAGCCAAAACCGCATCCGGCGAGCCTGGACTTCATCAGCAGCCTCCCCGACGACATGCTGCTCGTCATCATCGGCCTCCTCCCCACCAAATCTGCCATGCGGACCGCCTTGCTCTCCCGGCGGTGGCGCCCCCTCTGGCGCTGCGTCCCCCTCAACCTCACCATCGACAGCTGCCTCTGCGACAGGGATTGCAAACGCATGGCCACAGTCTCCAAGATCCTTTCATCGCACCCTAGGCCAGCCAGACGCCTTGACATCCGCATGTTCAGTACCAACTGCAAGGTCCAACCCAAGTTTGACGAGTGGTTCTTATCCTTTGAAGCTGGACGATGTCACTCTCTGCCGCCGTTCGCGCTCCACCTCACGCCAACGCTGCGCCGCGCCAGCTTCAGCTCCTGCTATCTTCCCCAGATTAATGCAGCGCCCGCCCTTCTTCTCCCTCAACTCAAGCAGCTCGATCTCTTCGACGTTGTCATCTCGAAGAAGGCTATGGAGCACCTGCTCCGCACCTGTACTATTACAATCTCATCGAATGCCTTGATCTCCATCTTACAGAAATTGATTTGATTGACTACCGAGGCAGCACATCTGAGATTAAATTGGCCAAGTTCTTTGTTCTAGAGGCAAGTGTCTCATAATCAGCCTTATCTCCTCCCCACCACATATAGAAGGCCGTGGAAAAATCTGGCGCGATGGCCGCTGCCGGAGCCGTCAACCCCCAATCTTGGTGTTCCGTGCAATGCACGGGCATCTACGCACGGGAAATTATGTCAAACAGGGCTAGTTGTAAGTAGGCTAGCTCTACAGCCATGATGATAGTGACTGCAGACAGTGAGGCTGACTATGGTATGCCGAACACGGCGCCTATACTCAGGTGTCATCTCTGGCGCAGGGTCTTGTCACTTCAATGTGAGGAGCAGCATGTAATAATTTGACCAACGGGTAGTACAGTGCTAGTACTCCTACTACTACATTGGTAGTACTACTACTAGTACTAGTAGCACCACCATCTAGATTTAGGAGTACTACCACGTCCATCTGGATTTTAGTATTTGACTAGCAATATCTAGTAATGCATGTCACAAAAATGTACTACTCCCTCTGTAAATAAATACATGGTGTTTTATTCCTATTGGCGAGAGAACTTAATGTTTTTTTGCTAACTAGAGTACTAATAGGATTACATGCAATGAACTAAACACTGCATGTCATGTTTGGTAGTCTCAAGTCATTGAAAGCATGCACGGCCCACATCTCTCATTGGTTGATATGTCACGAAATAAGAAACAAGGAGGGAGTTAATGCACCGTGCCTAAGTATTTTGGGATTATTTGGTTTTCGTAAGGTGACTTACACAACATTTTTGTTTACATGCATTAACATTTTATTTGTTAAATCAAAGTTCAAAACTTGGCTCAAAATACAAAGGGGAGCAATAAACCAGTAGACATCAAACTTCTCTCGTTTGGCCCCAACTAGAGGTCCGGTGAGATGACTATACTGCACCGGCACGGAGGGGGACGCAGCTTCATTGACTTACGGCAACTGCCTTTGGGTGAATGACACATGGGCCCAGGGGGTGGCTGCCCACCTATCATACAGCCAAAGGCAGGTGCTGTAGAGGGCCAAGGAGTAGTAGGAAATCCTACGCACCTACGCACGCTAACCAAGGGCAAGAGTGATCACTCGAATCGCAAGATCAGTTGACTAGAAGCTAAGCTAGACCCATGGAGGAGATGAGCACGAGCATCAGCCGACTGTGCCAGATGGTCCACGATGTTGGCCTGCGGCCCGACATCGAGGAACGTCTCCAGGTAGTATTGCT
This sequence comes from Triticum urartu, assembly GCF_003073215.2. NCBI lineage: Eukaryota > Viridiplantae > Streptophyta > Magnoliopsida > Poales > Poaceae > Triticum > Triticum urartu. Next base: position 443,998,033 of record NC_053022.1, on the reverse strand, counting down.
TGAGGCCGCCAGGGCGAGGGGCCACTTGGACGACAGCTTCGTCTCCTTGTTCGACAAGGTCCTCGTCGGTTTCCTCGACAAGTTCACCGTCATCAAGAAGCTTGCAGACGACTTTGATGTAAGCCTCCAGCCGACGCGCCCAGGCTCTGCGATGCCCGCCACCCTCAACGGCCACTATGGTGAGAACCTCTTCGACGCACTGGTGGCCCTGCGATAGCCCGCCGTTGCGCCGGAGAATCTCCACGTTGAGGTCGCGCTCACCGCGCAGCGCCTGGCGCAGCAAGACACCATCGACATTATCACCCACGTCTACGTGCAAATCGTCCACAAGGACTACTACATGCAAGAGGAGGACGATAGGACGCTGGCCTTCTTCGACCACAAGGCAACCTTGGACGACACTATTCAGAAGCACGTTGAGCTCGCCGCCAACGCCGCTGCTCCTCACACGTCGGTTGGTGACCCGGCGCACTAGGGCGTGAGGATGTCGTTGATGGATCCGTATGTATTTTTATCTTTTCGTCAAATCCATGTAGTAGTATATGATACTACAGTAATTATCTTACCTTTCGCATCAACTTCATAATTTTCGTACGTACTCCATGCATGAACGACGCCAGAACCAAACTTCTCATTACTCTAGGCAAAATCGTTATTTTCTATCTATCGGTCGCGCCATGGAGCAGAACTAAATTTTACAAGTTATGAGTTCAAAAGGAAAATCCTGCCGTGTTCACGTCACACCCCCACACGGTTGTTCCGGCATGCCGCTCAAGCGGGAATGCGTGCGGTGTTGCATTTTCACTTACAAGTGGGACCGTAGTTGAGCAAACCGACTATCGGCAAACCCCCAGCCCGCCCACCGCGCGATGGCTGAGAAAACAGGAGGGAGAAGAGATGGCTGTAGCACGGACTCCAAGAAAATTGGTGTCGGATGGGACTCGTGGTGGGTGGCGTGTGCCGTACTGCTAGACGTGAATGCTAGTTATGGCCCATGCCACCCTACTATATCAAGCCTATATCGAGGTAGTACGTAGAACAAATTTCCTGAAGTCCGTGCTCAGCCCTCCTCTATCTCTCTTCTCAGCCAGCCAGCGGACGTGCGGAGCCCATCGTCTGTTTGCTCACATGAGGCCCCACATGTCAGTGAAAACGCAAGAGGACCAACTGAACCTGCACATCTTTCACCTCGACGTGCTGGTGATGAAAAACAAATCCAATAAAGATCTTCGGTGGCCGCTTTTGGAGTTACTCAAGAGTAGTAAGATTCTATTTACAGTTTAACCCAAGATGCACATCTCGTGGCTTCAACTACCACTCTATTTTCTTTCATGACACGACCTGGATGCTGGATGTCCCACGTGTCGGCAAAAGGAGGAAGAACCCGACCAAATCTTCGGTTGTGCTCTCGGATTAGACTAGTTGTGCTAACTTAAATTTTTATTGTGTACTCCCTCCGTTCCAAAATACTTGACTTCCATTTGTCCAAAAATGGATGTACCTATATACTAAAACATGTCTAGATACATATATATTTTGACAAATAGAAGGCATGTATTGTGCAACGGAGGGAGTAGAATGGATGCAAGTTTTTGTATTGGGAAGAAGAGTACATCCATATATTGATAGAGCGCAATTTAGTAGATGTTCTATCACTTTTAGCTAGCACAGAGGCTAGAGATGAGATTAGTGCACTTGTTGATACTCCTACTAGAATAGAGGCTAGACATGAGACTAGATGCGAGGAAGCAACGTCTACTTCTTTACACTCGAAGAAGAAAGAAGCACGCAAGATCGAGCCTCCGCAGATCAACAATGAATGCATCGAGAAGGCACTAATCCAACTTACAGGAGTAGTAAAATGTATTCTTGTGGTTCTTGTTTTCTTTGGTCTTGCTTTTCTAGTCAAAATTATCGTTGGAGTTCGTGCAAAACGGAGGTCGTTTGGGGTCGTGCGTTGGAGTTGGCCTTACAAGTGGGACCGCAGTTAAGGAAACCGACTATCGGCAAACCCCCACCTCGCCCGCCGCGCGATGGCTGAAGTTAGAGAAACGACGAGGTTGAAGAGATTGCTCTAGCACGGACTCCAAGAAATAATATGGTGTCAGATGGATGTCGTGGTGGTGGCGTGTGCCCGTACTCCTGGACGTGAATGCTTGTTCTGGTCCATGCCACCCTACTACTCCTACTACTTACTCCTACTATATAGTACTAGTATCGAGGATTCGAGGTGCTGGTTCCGTACAGCGAACACATTAACATATGGCTACAGTAAAAACACCCGCCCGACGCGTGAAGCATGTGAATCTAGTACAAATAGTGTACTACTATTGTTGATTGGCCTCATCCAATAACCTGTTGCAATGCACGTACAATTATGTATTCAGAAAATATTTTTTGCCTCAACGCTCCACTCACTCAGGGAAGCGACTCGAAAGCCATTCATAAATTTAGTAAGTTTATCACAGGCATATCATTTTATTACATACAACAGGTCATCAGCCCACATCGACAACGAGGATACATTATAAATACTAAAGTTTTCACCACATGACAAATAACAAGCAATGAAATGAACTTCAACTCAACCATTCCTCGGCATTGGAAACACTTGCTTTGAACCACAAGTGATTCTCTGGGATGGGCCGTCGATTGTCGATCTAGAGACCAACGCAGGACTGATCATCCAGGCTGAAGCGGCATACTATATCAGTACCAGGGTAGGGAACCACCCAAGTGTCCGAGGTATAGACACAGTTGCTTCTCATAAATGGTACTGGCAACGTTGTGTCAACAGCAGTTGGATCGCCTTTCACCATCATCAGATAGTTTTGTCCAAGGAAGAGCGAGTTTTCTCCAAGACTATCAATTCTGTACCAGGGAGAAGGAGTTGGCGCTAGCACACTAGTATCCATCCCGAATACCATGCAACGGGTGTTGGAATAGGTCCGGAGAGTGCGACCATGGGAGACTACACCTGCTTCCTTAGCAGTAACATCATCAGTGGGCTGTATACACACAAGAAGAGGTGATCCATCGGAATTAGTTGCCAGGCGCCACAGAGTATATGGGCGCTGCTCGTCCTCATGCTCATGATCATCACCATCGTCATCTCCCCCTTGGTTATAAAAATTTTCAAGTATAGGTGGTGGGATGTTCACAGGACCTTGCAAACATAAGAAGAAGGTTAATTAGTAAAGGGAAACTTGCTAACCCGCATGCATGTGGATGAAACAATTATAATTACAGTGTAAGAAAAACATACCGAAACTACGAGGATCCCATGCAAAAACAGTGCCACGAGTGGTAGCAGCAAACACAAGGCCCCCGTATTGAATTGCATCACAGTACTCATCCGTGTACAGAAACTGATTTTTGAGCAATATCCATCGAGTCAAACCACCCAGGACGGCAACAAACTTGTCGAAGATAGCAACAACTTTATAGTGGTTGTAATTCCAAGAGCGGTTGGGAACTCGACAAATTGCTATCTTCCGTAGAAGACAGTCAACATGATCGTATTTGAACGTGCGTACAATACCGGTGTGCTCAACCTCTGGGCAGTCTGCTGAGATTTTTGGAAGTGGAACCCGGTCACGAGTTTACACAGTCACAAGTTCCCACTCGTAGTTGGACCCAATGTAAACAACCCAATCTCCATTTGCGCCCGCCCAAGCCTAGCCCTCAAGCAATGGCATCTTAACATCATACGTATCATTATCAAGCGGCATCAACTTGCACAGGGCGAGGCCTCCGTCGTGCCGGGGCTAGTCATCAGGGTCATGGTAAAGAAGATAGGGGAGGTCAAACCGCTCCTTGACTCTTGGGTTCTTTGTAATGATGTTATTAGTTGAGTCGAGAATGGGCTTGAATGAACCTGCCATGCTAGCCGAGGTGATGACGCCACACCGATCAATGAGTTCCTCCACCACGTCATCTTTCAAATCGGGGCAACAATAACGGGGTCGTTTCCGGCCTATTCCCTCCATGGAGAAGACGATCGAACAATGGCAGAAGAAAGGGTGAAGGCTGAAGGAAAATGGAGGAGGGACAGGAAGAGCGTGTGACAAGAGTTCCAAATCGAGAGGGAAAGGCGAAGAGTCAATGGACGGTTGCAAGTTTGCCATGGTTCATGAATAGGCGCCTCGGCCTACACGTCCGTTCGGAAGTACTCCTACTACTCGCCGTCGTCTCACTGATATGTTGGAACGGGACCACATGTCAATGAAACATGGTATGTAATTTCTGGTGCAAAATGCGATCTGGCCGCGTTGTCCTGAGGTGCCGCATTAGTTATTGACCTTTATTTTTTAATGGCGTGCCTATCAGTTTTGAAGCACGACTAACTAGTACTGTACGCAGAGAAAATATAAACTACTCTACCACTACTCCACCTCCAGTACTAGTAATATAAAAAAGATATATAGGCTGGAGCTTCAGCGCTTCCTTGCTAAGGGCTTCCCTCTTGCTTCTCACACTACCACCCTCTCTCCTGATCTAAAAAAGACGGCCCCTCTCTCCCTCCTCACTGGTGGTCACAGATCCGCCGGGGAAGAAAAGGACGTGCAGCGTTGACGCACTCGTCGTCGGCGAGCGAGGTCATGCACTGACGACCAGGCCATCCTCTCAGACCTAGCGCCCGCGCAGGTTGGCCTCCATCCCCAAGCTCGCTGCCGTAGTGTGTGCGGAGGACGACGACCGCGAGCGAAGCCACTTCCCGCCGACCCTCAGGTATGCTACCTCTTTTCGAACCATAACCTTGTTCTATTTCCCCATCTGCCACATCGTTGCATGTGGATATTTTTCCACTCCACCATCTTCCCAATTTTCTATCCTCTGCTCCGCTGGCCACGCAGACGAAAACCATAATTTGCACTATTAAAGGAAACCCTACTTCATGTAGACTAATCCATGTCTGGGTTGAATAAGGAAAGGAAGGAGACTGTACTTTCCAAGAGAGTAGGCATCGAGCCCGCATCTAGGATGAAAAGGGGAAAATCAGTAGCTGAGGAACGAGTCTCGTGTCTCTTGGTTGAAGAAGGGTAGAAAGGCATGACAACGCAATAGAGAATGACCAGGTCGATCGGTTTGTTGTCCTCGCATAGGAAAAAGGTGGCTAAAGAGAACAAAAATGGGACGTAATCCACATATGCTGCCTGGATATTTGTTGCTCTGGGCAACCATACCTCCCTCACCACTCTGCGTCCGTGGAGGTACATCGTACTGGTGCACCCACTGTCCGAATGAGCCTCCCATGCTCCTATTGCCACTTTTTTACTATTAGTATAACGCCAGCAATCAGGTCAAGCAATGCTACTGCTAAAATGATGCCACATTTAACTAATGCCGCTCTCAGTCTAATGCCACCGATAAATTTAAGCAATGCCATTTAATGTCACTGGATTATTTCAGGGTTAGCTGTTGATTGTGGATGTATTAAAGATTTTTCAGCTAAGGCATTCTAATGCTGTTGCACAGCCAGTATACCAACAATGAAACTTGTTACTACCTTCAGATTTTTGCACTGTTAATGCTTATAGATTACATACCTCACTTTCATGAGATAAGTTAATTTTTTTGTACAGTGTCACCAAAATGCCAAGGCACTAATGTCATTTTATTTTGGTTAAACTGCACAGACAATTATGAAGACAAGAGGAAAGGTCAAGAGTGGGCACCTCCTCCTCCAGCTGTTCTCTTGATTCGTTCGATCAAGTTTTTATGTTTGATCGATTATCAAGATTGGGATAGCAATTTTTATGGTCCCCCGAGTTCGAAATGATATTTACCTTGGAGGTACATGGTTTGCAATTTTTTATACTGTCATTAGTTAATAATGCTAGTTACCTTCAGACTTATGTATTTGGTTTAATGCTCATGCACAGCTAGTATACCAATGCTGAAACTTGTTACCTTTACATTTTGTATTGTTAATTCTTATAGAAACCTTCCAGTGCTAGAGTTTATTGAAATCTGTTCAGTAAAACCATTGTACTGTACCCTGTAATAAACTAACTACTCTACTGTTGCACTAGCCACTGGATTAGTGTATATTTGTAGTATTCGAATGGTGTTGCATTAGCGTATGGACATAAATAAAGTGTGGCAAGCTTTCCCAGATATGTGCTCAAGAAAACTACTACCTGTTTTTCTAAATACTAGACGTTTGGGTACTTTACATTGAACCATGAAAACATCTTATATTAAGGAACAAAGGGTGTAGAGTTCACTCAAATTATCCCGGTAAAGCTAGTCACACCTTTGTTAAAATTAATGTTCATTATGTTATCGGAGGAGGTCTGTATGTTTGTGTCTAATGCCTGTCGACTACATACCTGACATCATGATGTAATGTTAAGTCATTTCCTTTTGTACAGTGTCACTGAATTGTCAAGGTGGTGATGGCATTTTATTTAAGTAGAACTGCACAAAATTTGCATAAAATAAGAGGAAAGGTCAGGGCTGGCTCAGTTTTTCAGAAAAAACTATGTATGCCTTCCTGACATCAGCCGTTGTTGCTTTATTTATTCCTTCAAACAGGTGGTTAGAAACAGTCTTGCTACCTTTTCCGATTAAGAAATTGGAATGCTTATATTTGTGAGTCTATGCTTCAACTAGTGCCACTTTTAGAGTAATCACACTTCCAATATCTATGCAAACAGGGATGCTCGATTTTAGTGGAACTGCACAAAAAGTCCAACTGGTTCAACATTAGGAGCATGTTTTTTCCAAACCTTTATATCCAATTGGTGGCACTATGAGCTGTTCATTACGAAGGTACATGGTTTTCCACTATCTTGCTACTCTTTTTGTACTGTCATTAGATAGTAATACTAGTGGTTTGCATGTGAATTTATTGGCAGGGTGGACCTACATTGGAGGTGCAGGACGGGATTCAATGATTGGATGCTCAATTTCGGTTGTATCGATTTCACCTGTTCCATCACTACGAACATGGATATCCTTGGTCTGATGAAGAATAGGCGCTATATTTCTGCTCTAAACCAGCAAATCAATTCAGTATGAAATTGTCCAGGGAAAAACATAACTGTATCAGATTGTCCAATGCAGAACATGACAGATGCTAAGCGGAAGAGACATGTTTAAGCCAAAAATACAAGGTGTGGTATATGTTTACTAGCTGCTTGATATTTGTGCAGATAGAGATGTCTGCACATTGCTATTTGGCAAACAAACAAAGTGTCCGCAATTTTGGTTGAACTGCACAAGAGAATAGTATAGTCACTGCATGCAGTGCCATTTGAAAATAGACACAGAAAGATTGGATAGTCACTTCATGGACTGCAGAAAAGTAGTACTGTACTATTTATTGGCCAAGACAAGGTGCTTAATTGCTTTGGTCTGATTATACAATGGGCATCATCTTGCCTAAGATAAATTTTGTATTCCGAAAATAGTCTCGCGGTGTGATCGAGAGAAGACTAAATCATATTGCAGTGGATGTTCCTCCATCATGTGTGGTTCATTCTCATGGTTCCAGCTGTTGATGAAACCACTTACGTTTGCAAGAGGAATTGTAGACTTCACAAACAAATTTGTCTTTCAGTCTGTACTGAATGTTGGCCAAGAGGAGCATCCATGTTAGTAGGAAGAACAAATGTTTTTTCTAGATCTTTGCTTTTGGAGCTACATATTTGTATATGATCTGTAAATCATTGAGATGCATTAACATGTTGATCTTATGTATGGGAATCGTACTAGTTAGTTTTAGTTGCGACACAAGATCCGAAGTGGCTGATCTTTTCTTTTGGAGCTACATATTTGTATATGATCTGTGAATCATTGAGATGCATTAACAGTTACTTATTTCTGTTCGCTCAGTGTTTACAAGTTACTGATCGATCACTAGCTAGCCTACAAATGCGCTCCTGACAGTTTTATTTGCGACGCAAGATGCGAAGTGGCAGTTTTTTTGAATAAAAATGCCTACCTCTGTGTCACAGCCCTCGAAATCTTCTTGTAATTAGTGGCATTGCATCCATGCATCATTTTCAATTTCTATTAATTTTGAAATGGGGTTGCTTAAACCCTAGCACCAAATGAATTCAACTAGGTTCAAAATAAAATCTTTTTCATTGAACTCAAAATGCCCTCTGAAAATGTTCAACATTTCTGGATTGGGGTGGAAGCATCTACGAAAAATGGTTTACATTTTTGCAGGACATATTTGGGCTTTGAATTAATTCAAACATATTTGAATTGGAGCTATTTAAATGCTATATATATTTTAGATGCTCCAAAAATGTTGGCAGTTGTTATGGGTCACTGCAATAATTCAGACAACACCCCTAATTATTTCCAGGATTTTATGAAATGGTTTAGTATTTTACTAAATCAAAACAAAACAGAATAAATAGGAAACAGAAAAGAGAGAGAGAAAGGAAACTAACCTGGCGCCCACCTGGGCCTTACCTGTGCTGGCCCAGCCCACCTGGCCTGGTGCCACTCATCCCTAACCTCTGCCAGTAGGCAGAGGCGGGAAAGCGCACGCGCGCGCGAGGCGCCATGCCTCCTCCTGCTTGTCGCCGAGACTCTGGACGCGTGGGTGGATGCCCGGCGTCGCCCCAACCGCCCGACCTCTCTCACTCTCCCCCTGCTCTCTCCCTCGCCTCCGCACCTCGGACCCGAACACGTCAGTCGCCGCCGCTCACTGCCACCGCGCTCACTGCCCGTCCCTCAACCAACCGCCGTGTTCATCGGCTCCGCCTTGTCGTCCGCATCATCCCAGACGAGCCACGCATCCTTGGGCGCTCTACAACGTCGCCACCATTGTCGTCTTCGTCCTCGGCTGCCGCGGTTCGTCGCCGTCGATCCGCCTCAACCAAAGCTTCCCCGAGCCATTGAGCTGCTCTGCGAGTCTGCCATGAGCCCCTCTTTCTCTCTCCTCCTCTCTCAAGCTCGCGCCCATCCTGTAGCTCCATTTCCCACCACGACCGAGAGCTTCTCGCCACCGGCCATGGCGCAGCCGTGGCCACAGCCGCGCAAGCTCACAATGGAGCGCCTCACCGTGCTTAGGAAGCCCCCAGGAGCCTAACGCACACACCCACTCGCCCTCCCGTGCACCGTAGCACCAATCCC